>NC_136539.1:24998855-25196355 GCF_910591455.1 Pholis gunnellus
ATTTTGAAAATCACACAGGTTTAAATGTTCCTTCACATAAAGAAAAAAAGAAATGCGGCCCAAAGTCGTGTGGTTAGTTGGCAAAAATAAAATAAAAGGATCAAAATAAAAATGTCACAGTAAAAAAGACAATAACAACAATTACACTGACAGGAAGTGACCGCGTGTTCGAGGCTTTTTTTCCCTCTTTTGTTTTTAAATTCCTTTTTTTTATTTTGTAGTGATTCGAGGAGTCGAGAAGTGCAATTTCCTGAACGGGGATTCGAACACAACGAGACACAGGAAGTTAAGAACATCATAGCACCACACAGCTTTTAGGCCTTTATAATACTGTACATTAAAAACAGCTTCATTATAATGATCATCATCATTATTACTTCTTTTATTTCATCCTTCATTTTTTTGCATAATGTGTTTGTTTTTTTAAAACAATCCCACCAGCTTCATGACGTCATCAGGTTCTTCGGTTGAGAACTGAACACAAATGATTTGAGCTTCAGAGAACGAGTCGTTGATATTTTATTAATTAAACTCATATTTCTGAACTAATACCTGAACTTTGTACCAAACATCTGCAGAACCATAAATCTCTTTTATTTGAAAAACAACCGTAATTTAGAAATAAATAAGAATCAAAGTCGTTTCACATTTGACATTTTTGTATTTCTGAATAAACCTTTTAAAGGTGCAGCATCGTAATTAATCTGCGTGTCTTTGCTAATTATATGGCTAGCTCATCAACCGCTGTAGCTGGAGAGCTAACCGCTAACTTGTTAGCCAGGAACATACTAGCACAGTTAGCAGCGTGGTTAGCATCTGATCAACAACTAGCAGCTAGAAACCTGAATGTATTTTACATGATTTTACATCTATAGTTGTCACTAAAGTGAGTTGCATTGCTAATAAACGTTAGCATTAGCTGCAGGCTGTCTAACATGTTAGCTAACGGTAAAAATCTGCTTTTAGCTTTCAGGTTCATAAGATTGGACACGTTGTAGGAGACATTGTTAAACTAGGAGACGTTGTAGGAGACATTCTTAAGATTGGACATGTTGTAGGAGACATTCTTAAGATTGGACACGTTGTAGGAGACATTGCTAAGCTGAATGTGGACATATTGGACTCATAAAGTCCTGACAGGAAACAGGACTGGGAACTCGTTTAAATAAACCCAAATCATTTGTTTTCAGTCCCTCAAAATAAAAGCTGTTCTCTGAGAAACAAACCGAAGCAACATGACGAATGTTCGGAAGCGTCTTTGTCTCTCAGTCCTCGTGGTCTGACTTCCCGTCCGTCTTCCTTTCTCGTGAGCTCTCGTCCATCAGCTGCATCGTGTCCTTGTCCTTGTCCTTGTCGTCCCTTGTCGAGTCCTTCTGGCTCCTGCTGTCTCCTTCCTCCTCCTCCTCTACCTCCTCTCCTTCCCTGAAACTCTCCTCCTGTCTGTCTGTCAGCTCCTCGTACGTCTTGTCATCTTCCATCTCCTCCCGTCCTCCGTCCCTCAGGATCGTACCCCCGTCCTCCCGCTGGTCCTCTGGGTCCGAGTATCCAATGGGTCCGAGCCCCTGAAGGTAGGCCCTCCTCATGAGCAGCTCGGTGGGTTCCTCACCTCCTCCCCCCTTGTCCCTAGCCTCCCTCTCGGCCGCCTCCCTCTCCTCGGCCTCCCTCTTGCAGTACGAGTACCGGTGGTTCATGTGCTGCGAGTACGAACCTGAGTGGGAGAAGCGTTTGCCGCACTTGTCGCACTGATATGGTTTCTCTCCGGAGTGAAGACGCGAGTGTTCGATGAGATGGTGTTTGTGTTTGAAGGCCTTCTTACAGATCTGACACTGGTGAGGACGCTTCCCTGCAGAGACACAAGAGCAGAAGAAGAGTGAGGACGCTGGAGGACCAACGTCTACAGACACAGAGGACAGAAGAAGAGTGAGGACGCTGGAGGACCAACGTCTACAGACACAGAGGACAGAAGAAGACAACCTAAAATGCACATTTATCTCCTCTAACATGAATATTTACAACCTTGCTTATTTTCCGGTGACAGTAAAGTGAATATTTTGGTTTGTAAATAAATTAATCCGTAGAATTTAAATTCTGGATTTCTTGAATCATTTTCTTTCAGGTTTGTGTCTCATGAGTTACAGTCAGACGATAACTATTAATAATTGTGAGATGTGGTTCATCAGCGTTATTATTAAAAGACAGCAAAGGAAAAAAATGACAACATTTCCAGATCAAATATAGATCAGGGATTAACAGTCATAATCACAGATTTGAATAAAACAAACAACATTTACCTCCAGAACAACAAAGGGTAACACTTTATAATAACTACACTATGAAGCATTAGTTACGTGTGTTTGGTAGATTATTTCTCTGTTGTAACGATGATTCTTGGTAATAAATCTCAAACCGTTGAAAGCCTGTTTAGTTCCCTTTAAACGGCCTCATGAGTGAGGAACATGCATGAGTGAGGAACATGCATGAGTGAAGAACATGCATGAGTGAGGAACATGCCAGAGTGAGGAACATGCATGTGTGAGGAACATGTATGAGTGAGGAACATGCCAGAGTGAGGAACATGCATGTGTGAGGAACATGCATGAGTGAGGAACATGCATGAGTGAGGAACATGCATGAGTGAGGAACATGCATGAGTGAGGAACATGCATGAGTGGGATGAGCAGCACAGCTGAGTATTGAGGCTCCTGACTGTTTGTTAAATGAATCAATGAATAAATTGCCAATATGTCTTATTTCTTCCTTGTTATTGATAGACTTCAATCATCCAATCCACCAAACAAGAGTCAACAGCAGAATCAGCTGTTTGCCATTGGCAGAGAAGATTTGGCACATTTTTCATGAGTGCAACCCTCAAACTCAGCTGTGCTGCTCATCCCACTCATGCATGTTCCTCACTCATGCATGTTCCTCACAAATGCATGTTCCTCACAACTGCATGTTCCTCACAAATGCATGTTCCCACACATGCATGTTCCTCACACATGCATGTTCCTCACAAATGCATGTTCCTCACAAATGCATGTTCCCACACATGCATGTTCCTCACAAATGCATGCTCCTCACAAATGCATGTTCCTCACAAATGCATGTTCCTCACAAATGCATGTTCCTCACAAATGCATGTTCCCACACATGCATGTTCCTCACACATGCATGTTCCTCACAAATGCATGTTCCCACACATGCATGTTCCTCACAAATGCATGTTCCCACACATGCATGTTCCTCACAAATGCATGTTCCTCACAAATGCATGTTCCCACACATGCATGTTCCTCACAAATGCATGTTCCTCACAAATGCATGTTCCTCACAAATGCATGTTCCTCACAAATGCATGTTCCTCACAAATGCATGTTCCCACACATGCATGTTCCTCACACATGCATGTTCCTCACAAATGCATGTTCCTCACAAATGCATGTTCCCACACATGCATGTTCCTCACAAATGCATGTTCCCACACATGCATGTTCCTCACAAATGCATGTTCCTCACAAATGCATGTTCCTCACAAATGCATGTTCCCACAAATGCATGTTCCTCACAAATGCATGTTCCTCACAAATCCATGTTCCTCACAAATGCATGTTCCTCACAAATGCATGTTCCCACACATGCATGTTCCACACATGCATGTTCCTCACAAATGCATGTTCCTCACAAATGCATGTTCATCACAAATGCATGTTCCCACACATGCATGTTCCACACATGCATGTTCCTCACAAATGCATGTTCCTCACAAATGCATGTTCCTCACAAATGCATGTTCCCACACATGCATGTTCTCACACATGCATGTTCCTCACAAATGCATGTTCCTCACAAATGCATGTTCCCACACATGCATGTTCCTCACACATGCATGTTCCTCACAAATGCATGTTCCTCACAAATGCATGTTCCCACACATGCATGTTCCTCACAAATGCATGTTCCTCACAAATGCATGTTCCTCACAAATGCATGTTCCCACAAATGCATGTTCCTCACAAATGCATGTTCCCACACATGCATGTTCCACACATGCATGTTCCTCACAAATCCATGTTCCTCACAAATGCATGTTCCTCACAAATGCATGTTCCCACACATGCATGTTCCACACATGCATGTTCCTCACAAATGCATGTTCCTCACAAATGCATGTTCATCACAAATGCATGTTCCCACACATGCATGTTCCACACATGCATGTTCCTCACAAATGCATGTTCCTCACAAATGCATGTTCCTCACAAATGCATGTTCCTCACAAATGCATGTTCCCACACATGCATGTTCTCACACATGCATGTTCCTCACAAATGCATGTTCCTCACAAATGCATGTTCTCACACATGCATGTTCTCACAAATGCATGTTCCTCACAAATCCATGTTCCTCACACATGCATGTTCCTCACACATGCATGTTCCTCACACATGCATGTTCTCACACATGCATGTTCCTCACAAATGCATGTTCCTCACAAATGCATGTTCTCACACATGCATGTTCTCACACATGCATGTTCTCACACATGCATGTTCTCACAAATGCATGTTCCTCACAAATCCATGTTCCTCACACATGCATGTTCCCACACATGCATGTTCTCACACATGCATGTTCTCACAAATGCATGTTCCTCACAAATCCATGTTCCTTACACATGCATGTTCCTCACACATGCATGTTCCCACACATGCATGTTCTCACACATGCATGTTCTCACAAATGCATGTTCCTCACAAATCCATGTTCCTCACACATGCATGTTCCCACACATGCATGTTCTCACAAATGCATGTTCCTCACAAATGCATGTTCCTCACACATGCATGTTCCTCACACATGAGGCCGTTTAAAGGGAACTAAACAGGCTTTCAACGGTTTGAGATTTATTGCCAAGAATCATCGTTACAACAGAGAAATAATCTACCAAACACTAATGTCTGAGCTTTCTGTGCTGTGTTTATGTATAAATGGATGAATAATGTACATCTAAATACGTTCTTAGTCATTTACTTACACTTTATAAATGATCGTATTAATCATCTACAACTCCTTAATAATTGGTTTGTAATATATATAATACTTCATTTATAGAGTATGAAAACACAATCATGAAACACATAATAGACGAGCTTATTAATGAAGAAAATGAATCGCATACTAATGAGTGTTAATGTAGGAACAATGCTTTATAAAGGATGAATTAAGTGTTTACTCACACTTAACTAATGCTTCATAGTGTAGTTATTATAAAGTGTTACCCAACAAAGATATCAATAAACCTGAAGAGGAGCAGGAATCCTTCACAGCTGTAACCCCCCCCCCATCACGCACACGCACACACACACACACACACACACACACTTCTGGATTTACTACGACTTCCGTACGAGTGATAATTTCTTCCATCTGATGCTTTAGGCTGCTGCCAACCGACACGTCCCACGCACACACACCAAAACACAGCTTCACCCTGACAGAGCCAACACACACTCACACACACACACAGACACACACACACACACACAAAGCATGCATGTACAAGCACAGCCCCTCACAAACACACATGCAGGCAGATCGTAGCCACAAATAGACCTGGAACGTCTGAAACATCCATCGCTGGCATAGTTTACTGTAACACACACACACACACACACACACACACACACACACACACACACACAGAAATACACACACGCGGCAAAAATAACCGAGACGGCAGATTCTTGCTCTAAGTGTCGGGGGGGCGGCCGTGAACGAGGGATGATGATGCAACGGAGTGAAAGAGACGAAGGTAGAACAGGTACGCAGACATGTGACGACTTCTGCTTCTAAAGAGGATTTGTGTCTCAACGCATCACAAAGTTTGGTTTCTTGGACGGATCAGAAGAGAAAAACACAACAAAAAGAAGTTCATCTGGAGATGCTGTCCATGAGTACGAGCTTTGTACCAAACACACATTTTACTGCATCAGTAGAAAATGATTTGACTGCTTTTAAAACATGTTCCTCATGTTTAACCTCAACATGTTGCATGTGATGCCTGAACACTGACTCCAAACCACAAATCAATGTGACTTTTTAACATGTGGACCAAACAAATGAAGAATCTGAGATGAACCGTTGTGGTTTGATGACTTCTCTGGAACACGTCGTCCTGCGTTCACGTTTTAAAGGACGGTCGGATGTTTCTGATGTGAACCAAACACAGATTTCAGGTTTTAAAGAAGGTTGAGGTTGATTTGTGTTGAGACATTGACTGTGTGAACGTTCATCTACTCATGGTTCAACAGTAAAGAGACAGTGAGTAGTAGTACTACTAGTAATAGTACTACTACTAGTAGTACTACTAGTTCACCTGTGAGATGCTTTCTGATTCTATTCATACCACAAAAGCTGTTTGTTTCCAGTTGAAATGTGTAAAAATGGACCATCTCTCTGCTGTAATATTTCCTTTTGATCTTCAGAGCACAACCACACACACACAAACACACACACACACAAACACACACACACATCACAGTATGAATGAGATGCTGCATGTTGATGTAATGATCTCCTCAGCTGTAAAGGAAGGAGCATGTTAAAGGTTCAGAGGAACAGAACTAAAGGATCTAAGTGAGCGAATGAAACCAAAGAAAAGGAGGGAGAGGGCACAGAAGCATCGGGGGGGTCAAAGAAAGAAGTGTCCAAACGTTATATATACCTGTGTGCTCATATTTGTGTCTTAGGAGGGAACTGGTCTTCTGGAATGTTTTGTCGCACAAGTCACACGCGTACATACCACTTTCAGTCTTCTTCATCTTCTTCCTGGACAGAAGCGAGTCGCTGTCTGTCAGGTCGTCCAGGCCCGACAGATAGTCCGCCGTCCCGTCCGGCAGCTCCCCCTGAGGCACAGAGACAAGCTTCAGTACGTCTGGTAATCCCGCACCTGTCGGCCTCAGAGACACCTTCTGGTCCAGACCAGACCCCCCCACAGCCCCCCACAGCCTCCATGATCCCAAGTCTGGACAGAGCTTAACGGCCCAACCTGGGTAAGTCCCCTTCATCCAGGGGACACTTAAAAAACCAGGACATATGGGACCAGGAGGTGAATAAAGAGTTGGGATTGTTTTTACAGATAAAGACAGAAAGTAATTCTTCATGAGAACAACTTGTTGGAGAACCAAGAAGGAAGGAACTCTCATAACCAGAACTACAACATTAAACTTGTTTACTTTAACAACACAATCTCTGACTCGATCAGCCTCTCTTCTTCCTCATGATGATTCCTCTCAGCACTTTCTGACTTCTAGCCGTTTAAAGGTTGAAAGTTGAAAACAGAAGTTGACGAGGTCACCGTGGCCGAAGAGGTAAAGCTCTAAAATCTACAATTCATCGACAACTGGGCGACTCCATCTGTTGATACAATGTGATTCCATTCAAAGCTCCGGAACCTCTTTAGTGTGGTGAGATTGTTTCACTGATGGCACCTGGTGGGACCCTGATCTAACCTGAACCTTTACCCAGAGAGGTCTGAAGAGCAGGAAACACCCATAGAAGCTAACTTTGGACCACTTTGACAAATGTCCTGTTTGATCATTTAGCATCACGAACAATATATACATTTGTTCACTGTCTTTACCTGGAAACCTGGTTTCCGTTGGTACTTCCTCTTCTGCTGCATTTCAGCAAACGTGGCGGCCTCGTTGGCGTAGGTGTAGGCCATGTGGAAGCTCATGGGGTCGAGGCCCGGGTAGGGCCTGAGGCCCGGCATGGTGGCCTGTCCAGGAGACATGAAGGTGGGTGGAGGAAACGCTCCGTGAGGCGGCAGAGAGGTGTAGACGGGACCAAAGGGATTCATTCCAAAGATGGGACTGGTGCTTTTCTCCAGCTGGTGGATGGAGTTCCCTCCACCATCAGAGTACAGGACTTCTTTCTTGATGTTGACCAGATCCATGGGCCTGGACACCTGTTCTTGTCCTAGCACCTCGCCATTGCGCTTGATGAGGAAACCGTTGGACCTGGGTTGCTTCTCCCTCACAGACATGAGAATCTGGGCCATGTGTTTGGGCAGCGACAGATCCAGTGGTGTATCCCTGTGGGCCTCCTCAGAAGCCAGGCTGTTTGGAGTGTAACAGCTAGAGTTTTTGGAGGAAGTAGAGGAAAGGTTGAGGGGTGACGGAGTGTTGCTCCTTAAGTGGTCTAAGGGGTCTAGTGGTTTGTCCTCTGTTGTGTGCCGGTTGCCTGTAAACTTGTTGGCCTTTGTGAGTCTGTGGGAGGCGTCACCGTTAGTGAAGCCTCGGTGTAAATCTACGGTCGGGAGGGACATTAGCGTTCGGCTAAAGCTGTGGTTGACATCCAGCCTGCCGCGGTCAGGAGGGGGCGACTTCTTCCTCAGACCGCCTCCGTGGTAGTTCTGGCTCTTCCACTGGGAGAACCACTCCTTGACGAACTCTTGAGGAAGGCCGACGGCAATTGAAATCTTGAGCAGTTCCTCTGAGTTGGGCTCAGTGTTCATGGCAAAGTAGGCCTTGAGCACCGACACGTGGTCCTTAAAGGGGTTGATGGGGCTGGTGGCCTGCTCGTTGGTGGACGGCTTCTTGGGTATCGTCCCCCTGCGTCCGGCAGGACTGCTGTCCGTCGGCTGCAGGACTGCTTTGATCTCCTCATTCATTTTGCACAGGTAGCGCTCGTGTTGATGCAGCGGGATCGGCCCGGTGAAGGTCTCCTTGCAGTACTGGCAGGAGAACGGCAGGAACTGGTTCTGGCCATCGTGAGACTTCTCCTCACCGCTGAGATCAGTTGAGTGGTTTGGCTTCTCCTTCTTGATGTCCACTTGCCTCTTGGAGTCGTCGATCAGACTCTTGGCCTCGTTGACCTTCTCCAGCGTGTAGTCGATGATGCTCTTAGTGGGGCTGCCGTGGCCCACCACCTGGAAACCGGCCTGGGCCAGCCTCTGCTCCTCCATCTGGGCCCCCAGCTCCTTCATGTAGGCCCTGAGCTTGGAGATCTCCTCTGGGTTCCCATCCATCTTCTGCCTGCACACTGTATTATCCACAATCTGAAGCACCCTCTGCACCTCGTTCAGGTTGTTCCCGAAAGAACCCGAGAACCCCAGCAGGGGGAGGTCCAGCCCCAAGCCTCCAAGGTGTTGAAGGGGGCTCTGGGAGGAGCTGTGGATGCCCAGGGGGCTTCCACCACGACTGTTCAGGTAAACCCCCGAACCCCCAAAACCGTGCTGAGAGGCCATCAGCAGCCGGTACTCGTTGAAGTCCATCGGCTCGGCTTTGACGTCGAGCTGACTCTGTTGGTCCAGAGGACCGAGCGGGCGCCCGTTTTCCAGTTTGTGGCGGAGCTGTGCGAGGGCGGGGCTTCCAGGCGATGAGGTTGTGGAGTTGGGGGAGGAGACGGGCTTGTTTCCGTTGCGCACTCGTCCGTTGACGGCAATCAAGCCGATGCATTTCTTGCTGCTGATGTGGGAGCTGTAGGAGCCGGAGTGGGAGAACCGCTTCTTACAGTTGGAGCACTCGTACGGCTTCTCACCTGCAACACAACACAGAATATTTAGACTTAGCTTCTAATAATACAGTTTTATAATTTAGGATCAAATTTGTGATCTCTGATCAGACAGTTTACTACTTTTGATTTGGTAGATAAAAATGGTGAATAAAAAGTCAGGATCGACTTCAATGGGTCGGCTTTATTTAATTACAGTTCATTACATTTAGTGTGAGCTTGGTGGGGATAACGTTAGCAGCACCGCTACGGATGCTAATGTGAGTCTGTCTGTCTGTCCACCATAAGTATTATGACTATACTATAGTGAACTTTTCCTGTATGTTGTTATTTTACAGTTCTGTCAGTTGTTCTTGAAACATGATTGGACATAACAGTGTAAAGATGAACCGTTCATGAACAGGATTACTGTTTTTATTCAAAGAGAAGTACTTTGTGTTGAGCTGTGATGAAGCGCTCTGATATGAAACAGGTGATGAGTCATTCAGCAGCAGATTATCGATGTTTGGAGGAAGGACGACTCACCGCTGTGAATACGAAGATGCTCCTTCAGGTGGTGTTTGTACTTGAAGGCTTTTCCACACTCGCTGCATTTGAACTTGCGGTTTCCAGCTGCGTCGCTCAGCAGCGGCGGCTGCAGACAGAAAAACAAAAGCAGAGATATGTTGTGATGGAGGACGAGTGGGAGTCGCTGAGCAGAGAGGGAAGCAGATTACAGGGGAACAGAAGTATTTAGTGAAGCAGATCTGATACGACTCAAAGATCCTTCCACTGCTTTCTATCTGCAACACATTCTGAGAAAGCGTGTGGGCGACTCTGTTCAGAGGTAACAGTTTGTCATGTCGCTGCATTCCCCACATTTGAAATGCAAATGGAGAGATAAACAAACACAGCCAGGGGGAGAACCCCCCCCCCCCCCCCCCACCACCACCACCACCAGAGTGTAGAGTGAAAAGTTAATACTGAGGGGGGGGGGACTCTGAAGACTCGTACCTTTTTATTTTACTGGATTAAAAGGTTCCAAATGTCACAATCGCAAAAATATATAATATAAAATATATATACATATATAACGTGTTTAAAAATGTTGTGATGATGAAAACTGAAACAAAGAGAGATCTTTATAATGTAACAGTAATATGTATTTATTTACCACTATTTTGTTCAGGTTGGGATTACACAACTATTATATATATACTTCATTATATATTCTGTACTTATAGTTATACCTGCACTATATATTCTGTACTTAAATAAACTACATGTATTCTAATAATTGTTCCATTATCTTATGTTCTCATTGCACAGCTACTGTGCTCCTCAGCTGCTCTGCTTCAGTGCAGCTTGTTTTAAGTAAAGCTTTTATCCAATCAGAGTTCACCTCTGTGTCTCTAGGTAGAAGAGAGGCCCCAGGCCTGCAGACTCACCAGTGAATCCATGTGCAGGTTAAGTGAATGGGGACGATGTTGTTGATCGTCATAGTGTTCAACCAACCAGATCTTTAGTTTGACATGGTGGGCGTATTCTTTGACGTGTCAGTGGTACTCAGGTAGTCTACAAGTACGTCAGCATTAACGTGCAGCTCAGCTTAATGTGCGGCTGGCTCAGCAATACGTGTGGCGTGATTGGTCAGTGGGCTAGCGTGACTGTTGTGACGCTGAAGCTAGCTAGCAGAGCTTAGTAGTAGTAAGAGTTATAGTTGAAAGATATGTAAGAAATTATGACATTGACATGACATTTTTAGCGTTTTGCTTGGTCTTTTTTTTAACACTCAATGGCTGAAGGAGGAGAAACAGATTTCCAGAGAAACTGGACATCGTATCAAAGGGTCGGTCAACCCCACAGCTGCAGCCCTGACCCAGCCAGGAAGAGGATTTGTACGAACGGTATTTCTGGCTGACAGCGTCGGAGAAGCGTTGCACATGTTATGGCCAAGAATGCGTTTTATTTGCAACTGAGCGTCTTGGTGTTTGGAGCTACGCTACGCTAACCTGAGGTGGCTAACCAAGGCAGCAACACGACACCATCGCAGGAGCAGAACCGCACCGATGTTCTGAACAACCGCGGTATTGAACTCTTTGTAATAATGTTAATAATAAATGAATCATAAAATAGTAAAAATAAGTTGTTGTGAATCAATCAACAGCTGTGACATCGTGAATGTGATGGTTGGAACAGTCTCTCTTTAACAGTTTAACTCAGAGGACGGACACAAATAAACAAGCTCTTAAAGTCATCTAAGGATTATGATTATTTAAAGCAGCGGGGGGGGGGGGGGGGGGGGGGTTAACTCTTTATCTCATTACGATCAGTGGAATTAGAGATTTGAATGATTGAGACTCTAAAGTGAGTTGTGGATGATGAGGAGCAGCGAACAGTCTTTAACTTATTATTAGATTAGTATTTCACTGTTTAACACCCTGAACTGTGTTTACACGATGAAGAGAATTTCAATAACATAGAAGTCTTTATTCCACTTTCAGTTGCAGTAACAGCTGATTAAACACAGCTGCTCACTAGATGAACGGACACGTTGTATTAAAGAAGAAATGAAGTTTCCTGATGTGTACAGCTGTGTTTTACCTGCTCTGTCACAGCTTTGTGTGTGGTCATGTGACGCTCCAGCTGGGCCCGGTGGACGAAGGCGTCGGCACACAGCGGACAGCTGAAGCTCTCCTCGTTCTTCTCGTGCCGGTATTTGATGTGTTCCTTCAGAGACGTGAGGCGCTTGTAGCCGCGGTCGCAGTACGGACAGGTGAGCAGCTGAGAGAAGTCGTCAGGTGAGCCGGACAGCAGGTCTGCAGAGAGACGGGGAGAGGTCAGAGGTCAGGGGGCCTGTCCTTATAATATATATATATATAGTATATATATATATATATATATATACTATATATATATATATATATATATATACTAGTGCTGGGCAACGATTACCATTTTTAATCGCGATTAATCGCATGGATTTTTTGCGATTAATCTCATTGTTATGTTAAAGTTCATAATGAATCTAAAGTAGTGTGTTCACTCTTTTATGTTAAAGTGCTGCTCTATGAACTAAAGGTCAACAACATTTGGTGTAAACACGTTAAACTCATCCGGTTGTTGTTAACAGCAGGATTCTCTTCACACAGCAGCAGTTCTATCTCTTCTTGAGAACGTTCCTCAGACCGACATCTTCACAACACCAACCTGCAGCGTGTCTCCACTTCTCTGTAGCATCTGTTATCTTGTCTCTGTAGCATCTGTTAGCTTGTCTCTGTAGCATCTGTTAGCTTGTCTCTGTAGCATCTGTTAGCTTGTCTCTGTAGCATCTGTTAGCTTGTCTCTGTAGCATCTGTTAGCTTGTCTCTGTAGCATCTGTTAGCTTGTGTTGCTTTAGTTTCTCTAAACTTCTCCCACGCGCTGCATCAACGTAGTCTGAAGACTTCCTCCACTGCTGCCAGTGAGCAACGACTTTCAAAATAAAAAAATACGTTAGCGCGCGATAAAATAATTGTTGGCGTTAAAGTTAATGCGTTAATGCGATAATAACGCGTTAACTTGCCCAGCACTAATATATATATATATATATAATATAATATATGTTTTATACCTGGGCCTTCAGTGCTGTCCTTCTACAGTTGAACTACCTCCAAATAACCTCATGATGAGCCACAGCTACGGTTATTATTTATTTCTAGGGTGTAACAACACACGTATTCATATTAAACCGTTCGGTACGAGGCTTACACACGAACAATACGTTTGAATAATACTAGTGTGTTTGGAAAATGCAGAAGCTTAAATTGTGGGAAATATAATGTTTTCTCGGTGGAGCCACTGTGCTCAACCTGGCAACCCAACGTCACAGACAACCTGCTGCCTGACGCCCACCACGGAAGAACAACATTGTACTGTGGGAGGCGAGCTAAACTAGCTTAGCAGAAAAACAACAGCAGACACAAGCTACACTCTCCCCGCAGCGTTTTCTCCAGACCATAATTCTTGCTTTGTAAAAGAAAGCAGATACATGAATATGTGCATGACGTGATGCTTCGTCATTAACGGACAATGCATAGAGTCAAAATCAATGTAATTAACACAATGACAAGAACAAAGTCACAAGAACCAGTCACATATATTTATATGGACAACAAAAGCAACAAATCAATCCAGCAACACTGCAGCGCTACAACACGTATTCATCCAAACACTGAAGAGCACGAGTAATATTATTCCAGAGGAACAACATCAACCGTATCATCAAAACGACACCAGAGACAAATGACCACAGTAGTAACGCTACTATGTAACAACAAAGCACTTCACTTACCACAGCTGCTGTTCACTATTTAAAGACAAGTCCATCCTCCTTTCTTTGTTAACAAAGAGTTCAATACCGCGGTTGTTCAGAACATCGGTGCGGTTCTGTTCCAGCCAGAGGTCCTCCAGCGAATGTGTTCGCTGAGTTGTAGATCCACTCGGGTCTCAGCTAAAGTTTTTAAAAGCATCGTAGCTTACAAGTGTCCTGTCGTGCTATGGTGTCGTGTTGCTGCCTTGGTTAGCCACCTCAGGTTAGCGTAGCGTAGCTCCAAACACCAAGACGCTCAGTTGCAAATAAAACGCATTCTTGGCCATAACATGTGCAACGCTTCTCCGACGCTGTCCCACTCACGCTAGCCCACTGACCAATCACGCCGCATGTTAATACTGACGTAGCTGTAGGCCAGCTAGCAGCTCTGACACGTCAAAGAATACGCCCAACATGTCAAACTAAAGATCTGATTGGTTGAACACTATGACAATCAACAACATTGTCCCCATTCACTTAACCTGCACATGGATTCACTGGTGAGTCTGCAGGCCTGGGGCCTCTCTTCTACCTAGAGACACAGAGGTGAACTCTGATTGGATCAAAGCTCTACTTAAAACAAGCTGCACTGAAGCAGAGCAGCTGAGGAGCACAGTAGCTGTGCAATGAGAACATAAGATAATGAGACACATATTTATTTACACATGTAGTGAATTTCTGAAAAATTATTCAATTATAAAATAGCTATAACTTTGTGATTCTGTTTAGGCCAGCAGAGAAGGCTTTGCAGGCCCTGACGGCCCACCACTGCTATATATATATATATATATGTATATATATATGTCATATGACATACATATATGTATACATATATATATATTGACTCGTCTCACCGTGCTCGCTCTCATCCTGACCGACGGCTTCGGGGGTTCCCAGTCGCGTCACCTCCTCCGGGGCTCTGGGTAAATGATGGCGGTGTCGCTGCGCTGCAGGTACTCGGCGATGGTTGCCGGGTGACCGTCTCCGTCCTCATGTTTACGTTTCAGGAAGAAGTCGTCGAGTTCAGAGACTGAACACAGAACACTTCATCATCAGTATAGAAATGTACAAAACAGAGAGGAGCAGCAGAGCTGACATCATGTAACACGAGTACACGGTGTGTGTAATTATATACATAATATATATAATATATATATAATATATATATATATATATATATATATATATATATATATATATATATAGTATGTATATATATGATGTTGATCTCACCTGTTCTGTTTCCTTCTGGACCGACAGCTTCATAATCGTCTTTCTATCGTCTTGTTAAATGAAAACATATTTATTAGTGCTGGGCAACGATTACCATTTTTAATCGTGATTAATCTCATTGTTATGTTAAAGTTCATAATGAATCTAAAGTAGTGTGTTCACTCTTTTATGTTAAAGTGCTGCTCTATGAACTAAAGGTCAACAACATTTGGTGTAAACACGTTAAACTCATCCGGTTGTTGTTAACAGCAGGATTCTCTTCACACAGCAGCAGTTCTATCTCTTCTTGAGAACGTTCGTCAGACCGACATCTTCACAACACCAACCTGCAGCGTGTCTCCACTTCTCTGTAGCATCTGTTAGCTTGTCTCTGTAGCATCTGTTAGCTTGTCTCTGTAGCATCTGTTAGCTTGTCTCTGTAGCATCTGTTAGCTTGTCTTTAGTTTCTCTAAACTCTATTCTATGTTGTCCAATCAAATCATAACAATAATAATAATACACAAATCAAAGTATGTTCCTCCATTCATAGAGATAAAGTTTGGAGAAGCAGTAACTCTGCTGGGAGCACTGGGACACGTTTCTTCTTCTGTGTCTGCGGGCTCAACTCTTCTTCTTCTGTTGTTTATTAGAAAGTCAAATGGAGTCTTTTTGTGTTTTCTTTCCTCGAGAGACAAGATGGAGGAACAATCACTTCTTCTCTTGTTTCTTAATTTAATTTCAAATAAAAGAAAACCAACTAATATATATATATATATATATACACATATATATATATATATATATATAAGGTACACACACACACACACACACACACGTGGCCTTCTGTTGACTCACCGCTGCCGTTCAGGTGTCTGTTGGGGTCGTCTCCGAGTCTCCAGGTCTGATGGTGGTCCTGTGGACCCTCTGAGTCCTCCTGGTCCCGGTAGGACAGCAGGGCGTGGGCGAGCCGGGGCGACGCCTCCAAAGGGCTACCCTCCTCTTCCTCCTCTTCATCCTCTCCTCCTCTTCCTCCTCCTCCATCTCCGTTAACGAGGCCGTTCTCCTCAGAGACCAGAGTCCTGTCGTCCTCGTCGGTCTCTGAACCCGTCTCCACATTCTCATAGTTTAACACTGAAACACAAACACCGGACCATGTTAGACCAGGACCATGTTGGACCAGGACCAGGAGGAAGAGGATCAGGAAAGGGAGGAGGAGGAAGAGAAGGAGTAGGAAGCACATTCCTGGACTGGGAGTCTTTTTCTGTCTCAGAGCCCAGAGGACTGAGGACTGAGGACTGTAAATGTCCCACGACTGAACATAAACCTGGTTCAACCAGGGGACAGAGTACTACTACTAGTACTACTACTACTACTACTATGTCCACTCCTACTACTACTAGTACTACTAGTACTACTACTACTGCTGCTACTGTTACTCCTACTAGTACTACTACTACTACTAGTAATACTACCTCTGCTGCTACTATTACTACTACTACTACTACTTCCACTCTAATTACTACTATTTGTACAACTAATACTACTACTGCTGCTACTGTTACTATTACTACTACTATTATTACTACCACTGCTGCTGCTACTACTACTACTACTACTACTACTCCTAGTAATACTACTGCTGCTGCTACTGTTACTACTACTACTACTACTACTGCTACTACGCTGTACACATACTTTGGTACTGGTGAAAGGAATAGATCAAACACTATAATTTGTAGCTAGATAGCCTAGCTTAGCATAAAGACTGTAAAGGGAGAGGAAACAGGAAGCCGAGCTCAGAAAGAGACAAAACAACAGGAAGTTAAAACAACATATCCCCAAAACATGAATAAGAAAAGTGAAACGTCTTCAGCAGTCTGAACATATTACTGATGTAAACAAGCTCATCGTCAGCAAAGTGAAGGATTTAACAGACTAAGAACCACGTGGATCCACTAGAGCCACGTGGATCCACTAGAGCCATGAAACCAGTTCATTACATGAAATGAAAGTATAAAAGTTAACATGTCGGCGTTCATGTTCCCAGGAGGATGGAGATTAGTCCGTTCATATCTCTATAATATGATCTTTGTTTCCTCCCCGACAACTGCACAACAGGTGCAAATTAAAAAGGGGGGCCGGGCCGAAAATCTGCTGACCTGGGCTGAATACCAAGAGCAGGGTGGTGTGTGTGTGTGTGTGTGTGGGGGGGGGGGGCGTGGGACAGACCGGGCTTTAATAAGAGGTGTGACCAGCAGGATTGAGGGTAATGCCCTCTGTGATGAGAGGCAGCAAAGAAAGAGCTGAAAAGTGAGACGTGAATGCTCGTTGTGTGGTCGAAGGTATGTGACCACACAACGCCCCCCCCACGCCACACACACACACACACACAACACACACACACAACACACACACACACACACACACACACACACACACACACACACACACACACACACTGCCATTGTGCTGTTTGCCTTCTGACTGAAATAATCTGATCTGAAGAAGTGTTCACATCCTCCACTGCACTTTGATCCATAGATACACACACACACACACACACATCACTCCTCACGGTTCGGATCACTCACTCGTGACCCGCGGATCAATTGAATATTTATTTTATTTATTTTTTACAGTGTAATCATCATAGTGTGTAATAAAGTTGTACTGCTGCTGTTCCTTTTCCAGTAACACGTCCCCACATATCAAAGCAGAGCGTCAGTGAGCAGACATGAAGCAGCAGTGAGCTCAGTGAACGGAGCAGGTTAGAAGCATTTAACGGTGACGTCATGGCGAGCGGAGGAAGCCCCGGCATCATCAAGTCTCAGGTTTGGAGCATCTTGTCTTCCTGTAACTTCTGATGACGGATGAGGGAGGTGGACCAACCCGTTACGGTCTGTAGGCGTTAAAGAGAAAGACACGACAACGGAAAAACATCGGACATGTCCACACACATGAAGAGACCCCATCCTGGTCTGTCAGTGACGGGGGACACTCCACAACAACAACAACAACGACCACAACAACAACAACGACGACCACAACAACAACAACGACGACCACAACAACAACAACAACGCATCATCGCGGCATTTCAGAAAGCGTGTGTGCAGCAGCAGACCGGGCTGAAGCTGCTGCAGCATCTATGGGGTCTTCATGCTGCAGCATCTGTGGGGTCTTCATGCTGCAGCATCTGTGGGGTCTTCATGCTGCAGCATCTATGGGGTCTTCATGCTGCAGCATCTATGGGGTCTTCATGCTGCAGCATCTGTGGGGTCTTCATGCTGCAGCATCTATGGGGTCTTCATGCTGCAGCATCTGTGGGGTCTTCATGCTGCAGCATCTATGGGGTCTTCATGCTGCAGCATCTATGGGGTCTTCATGCTGCAGCATCTGTGGGGTCTTCATGCTGCAGCATCTGTGGGGTCTTCATGCTGCAGCATCTATGGGGTCTTCATGCTGCAGCATCTGTGGGGTCTTCATGCTGCAGCATCTGTGGGGTCTTCATGCTGCAACATCTATGGGGTCTTCATGCTGCAACATCTATGGGGTCTTCATGCTGCAACATCTATGGGGTCTTCATGCTGCAGCATCTGTGGGGTCTTCATGCTGCAGCATCTGTGGGGTCTTCATGCTGCAACATCTGTGGGGTCTTCATGCTGCAGCATCTATGGGGTCTTCATGCTGCAGCATCTGTGGGGTCTTCATGCTGCAGCATCTGTGGGGTCTTCATGCTGCAACATCTATGGGGTCTTCATGCTGCAGCATCTATGGGGTCTTCATGCTGCAGCATCTGTGGGGTCTTCATGCTGCAGCATCTGTGGGGTCTTCATGCTGCAGCATCTATGGGGTCTTCATGCTGCAGACATCAGGCCGTTCTGATGCTGAAGCTCTGTGGCTGATTCTTTCTTTCAACACTGATCAGAGGACGAGGGCATCAACACACCTCATGTTGCACTTAAACTGAACAGAATTGAATATTATTGAATGTTTTATTTTTATTTGTTATTTATTTCATTTTGTTTCTTAGTTTCCAGAACCGAACCGAATATAGGTATATATAAGTATATAAGTATATATGTATAGGTATATATAAGTATATAAGTATATATGTATATAAATATATAAATAAATACTAGATGTCAACATGTCAAAAACACAACTACTGTCTGACCAACAGAGAACTACAGATGAACAAAAAAAAAAATAAACAATTTGAAAAGTCAACTCAAGAAAAACCAGAAGAAGAAAAATCTGATTTCAGAAACAGGAATCATTCCACCTTAAATTTTCAGTGAATCATTCCACCTTAAATTTTCAGTGAATCATTCCACCTTAAATTTTCAGTGAATCATTCCACCTTAAATTTTCAGTGTAATTCAGCAGGTTGCTGCTTAGAGTGTGTGTGTGCGTGTGCGTGTGTGTGTCTGTGCTGTGATTGGTCGGTGGCTGACCTCCCAAACAAAAGCCATTCACGGTGCTATTTGCCCACCGGGTCACATGACTCTGGCAGAGAGTGGCAGATGTCACCGGGGGCAACGCAGCCGTCTGAAAACACTGTCCACCATTTTGTACGTCTACACCCACCCACCCACACACACACACACACACACACACACACACACACACACACACACACACGAAACACCTTCAGCTCCTTAAAGTCCAGACTGTCCGTCCTCCATTGTTGGACCTGCTGATCTCACAGAGCCCTTATTGTCCGTCTTTGTGTCCATTCAGGCCTCGAGGACAAAGGACAGACCCCCCCCCCCCCCCCCCCCCACACACACACACACACACACACCCCTCTCACCAGGGCATTCTACAAAGACACATTAATCCCCCCCCCCCCCCCTCTCAGTGTTGTCATCCTCTGCTCCGACCAACAAACACCTCCAGCTGTTTCTGAGAGGGGGTGTGATGATGATTTATCAGAAGGTATATATATACATATATATATATATAAGGTATATAAGTTATATATACATATATATATATAAGGTATATAAGGTATATAAGTTATATATATACATATATATATAAGGTATATAAGTTATATATACATATATATATAAGGTATATAAGGTATATAAGTTATATATATACATATATATATAAGGTATATAAGGTACATAGATTATATAAGGCGTATAAGGTATATAAGGTATATAAGGTGTATAAGGTATATAAGGTATATAAGGTGTATAAGGTATATAGGGTATATAAGGCGTATAAGGTATATAAAGTATATAAGGTATATAAGGTATATAAGGTATATAAGGTGTATAAGGTATATAGGGTATATAAGGTATATAAGGTATATAAAGTATATAAGGTATATAAGGTATATAAGGTATATAAGGTATATAAGGTATATAAAGTATATAAGGTATATAAGGTATATAAGGTATATAAAGTATATAAGGTATATAGGGTATATAAGGTATATAAGGTATATAAGGTGTATAAGGTACATAGATTATATAAGGCGTATAAGGTATATAAGGTATATAAGGTGTATAAGGTATATAAGGTATATAAGGTGTATAAGGTATATAAGGTATATAAGGTATATAAGGTGTATAAGGTACATAGATTATATAAGGCGTATAAGGTATATAAGGTATATAAGGTATATAAGGTATATAAGGTATATAAGGTATATAAGGTATATAAGGTATATAAGGTATATAAGGTGTATAAGGTACATAGATTATATAAGGCGTATAAGGTATATAAGGTATATAAGGTGTATAAGGTATATAAGGTATATAAGGTGTATAAGGTATATAAGGTATATAAGGTATATAAGGTATATAAGGTGTATAAGGTACATAGATTATATAAGGCGTATAAGGTATATAAGGTATATAAGGTGTATAAGGTATATAAGGTATATAAGGTGTATAAGGTATATAGGGTATATAAGGCGTATAAGGTATATAAAGTATATAAGGTATATAAGGTATATAAGGTATATAAGGTGTATAAGGTATATAGGGTATATAAAGTATATAAGGTATATAAGGTATATAAGGTATATAAAGTATATAAGGTATATAGGGTATATAAGGTATATAAGGTATATAAGGTGTATAAGGTACATAGATTATATAAGGCGTATAAGGTATATAAGGTATATAAGGTATATAAGGTATATAGGGTATATAAGGTATATAAGGTATATAAAGTATATAAGGTATATAAGGTATATAAAGTATATAAGGTATATAGGGTATATAAGGTATATAAGGTATATAAGGTGTATAAGGTACATAGATTATATAAGGCGTATAAGGTATATAAGGTATATAAGGTATATAAGGTATATAAAGTATATAAGGTATATAGGGTATATAAGGTATATAAGGTATATAAAGTATATAAGGCGTATAAGGTATATAAGGTATATAAGGTATATAAAGTATATAAGGTATATAAAGTATATAAGGTATATAGGGTATATAAGGTATATAAGGTATATAAGGTATATAAAGTATATAAGGTATATAAGGTATATAAGGTATATAAAGTATATAAGGTATATAAGGTATATAAGGTATATAAAGTATATAAGGCGTATTAGGTATATAAGGTATATAAGGTATATAAAGTATATAAGGTATATGTATAAATTATAAAAATGAATCCCAAAAAACAGAAATACACAACTTTTTCTTCAGTTTCACTTTCAGCTGCTTGAAAACTAAACAATACAACAAGCTTTGATATTTTAATCCTCAATTTCAACTCAACCTCTTTAACTGTTTATTAATATGTAAATATCTCAATTAAATAGGTGTATATGTATATATATGTACACATATACAAACATATTTATATATAAGACTGCTTCCAGTCTTTGTGCTAAGCTAGGCTAACCGTTTCCATCTGATTCGTCTTTGTGCTAAGCTAGGCTAACCGTTTCCATCTGATTCGTCTTTGTGCTAAGCTAGGCAAACCGTTTCCATCTGATTCGTCTTTGTGCTAAGCTAGGCTAACCGTTTCCATCTGATTCGTCTTTGTGCTAAGCTAAACATGATGCACAGATTTATCATAAAACTGAAACAAACAGAATTCTTTTTGAAGGAGGGCGGGACTCCGGATGATGAAGTGAATCTAATCAGAGCTGAACGTACCTGAGAGGTTTCCCCTGGTCCACCAATACACATCCAGGAGTCCACTTTAGAGATCAAGAACCAGAGAGATCAAGAACCAGAGAGATCAAGAACCAGAGGGATCAAGAACCAGAGAGATCAATAATCATAGAGATCAAGAACCAGAGAGATCAAGAACCAGAGAGATCAAGAACCAGAGAGATCAATAATCATAGAGATCAAGAACCAGAGAGATCAAGAACCAGAGAGATCAAGAACCAGAGAGATCAATAATCATAGAGATCAATAATCATAGAGATCCAATAAGAAGAATCCATCAGATCCAACAGATCGTCCTCGTCCAGGTGCGTCCACATCCTGCTGCTCACTGAAAGGTAATGAGAGATGAAACAAGCTCTCCCTCTCTCTCTCCCTCTCTCTCTCTCTGTCTCTCCCTCTCTGTCTCTCTCTCTCCCTCTCTCTCTCTCTGTCTCTCTCTCTCCCTCTCTCTCTCTCTGTCTCTCTCTCTCCCTCTCTCTCTCTCCCTCTCTCTCCCTCTCTCTCTCTCTCTCCCTCTCTCTCCCCCCCCCCCTCTCTCTCTCTCTCTCTGTCTCTCCCTCTCTGTCTCTCTCTCTCCCTCTCTCTCTCTCTGTCTCTCTCTCTCCCTCTCTCTCTCTCTGTCTCTCTCTCCCTCTCTCTCCCTCTCTCTCTCTCTCCCTCTCTCTCTCCCCCCCTCTCTCTCTCTCTCTCTGTCTCTCTCTCTCTCCCTCTCTCTCTCTCCCCCCCCCTCTCTCTCTCTCTCCCTCCCTTGAGAGCCGATCACCTGAGCCATTGGAGGAGGAGATAAGCCGGCTCTGCTCTGGATAATGAGGTCGCTGCCTAGCGGCTAAGAGCTGGAAGTGATTCATCAAACACAGGCAGGTAGCAGAGAGCCGATGGAGTTATCCCACAGACAGACTAGTACAACCTAAATATACTGATTACAGCTGATCCATATGCTCGTAATGCTCTAATGCATGATCATGATTATTGATCATTGATCCTCAGAAGACGTGAGATATTCAGCATGAAATATTTATCAAAACACAAGGAAATAAAACTTCTTAATTTGAGGTAATATTTCTACCAGAAAGGAGTTTCCCTCTGCTTCCAGTCTTTGTGCTAAGCTAGGCTAACAGTCTCCCTCTGCTTCCAGTCTTTGTGCTAAGCTAGGCTAACAGTCTCCCTCTGCTTCCAGTCTCGGTGTATATATATTTATATATATATTAGTGCTGGGCAACGATTACAACTTTTAAACACGATTTATGCGCAAAATTCACTAATGAATCTAAAGTAGTGTGTTGAGCTCTTTTATGTTAAAGTGCTGCTCTATGAACTAAAGGTCAACAACATTTGGTGTAAACACGTTAAACTCATCAGGTTCTTGTTAACAGCAGGATTCTCTTCACACAGCAGCAGTTATAACACAGTTATAATGATTCTGATCATAGATATTCAGACGTGTTCACAACTTTATCTTCATGTGTGTCAGAGATGAATTTAAATCTACATCTTGAAACCTGAAACCTATCTACGTCATGTTTTAATGTTTGTTAAAGTCTCAGTAGTGATAACTAAATGATATGATTATTATACATATTACAAACTAAACACTTTAAAAACTCTAAAACAATAATTTAAATGAATCATTTATTTTATGGTATGTTGGTCAGACACTATGCTACGCTGATTAGCGTAACATGTGGTGTTTGTTATAAATGTAGTTGGTACATAGAGGGTGATGAGAAGCTGTACATGGAGGTACTTAGGACCCAGGGGAATGCAGGGGAAGGAAACAGGAAGAGACGGAAGAGACGCCACACAAACAGCTGTTCACCGCTCGCTGCTGTTCTTGAGTTAAAAATGTCGCTTAATAATAAAAAAAACAGCGTTAACGCACGATAAAATAATTGTCGGCGTTAATGAATGAATGCGTTAACGTGATAATAACGCACTGACTTGCCCAGCACTAATATATATTTATATATATGTGTAAATGTGTGTGTGCTGGACCTTCAGACGAGGTCCTGGCTGCAGAAACAGATCATTTCTCTGGAATGTAGACGAGGATCTAAGAATGGAGAGAAATCCCCCAAAGACATGGGGGGGGGGGGTTTCCAGGGCGACCTGTTGGCAGACTGATGTGTAATTACAGTCACCACATCCCAGCCGGTTCCTCCGTGTGGTCGACCAGAAAACAAAAAGAGAGTCGCTCTGTAATTCACCCCTCAAAGGGAGGACGGAGGGAGGAGGTTTAAAAACACACAACCACAGAGAGAACTTCAGGAGAGTTCACTCTCCGACTGAAACACAAGTTTCTGAAGAGCAACACAAAGACAAAACCCCATAATAATATATTATGATATCATATATAATATACCGTAACGTATACAAACCGTTTTAACGTATACAAAATGTTTAACATACATCACATCACAGTCATTGAGCAGACGCTTTTATCCAGACTTACAGTCAGTGTGTTCAACATAGTGTTCAAGAGAACGACTCGTCACCAGAAGTCATGAGTTCATCTCCTTTAAACATCTCAGAGCAGAAACCAGAGCAGACGTACAGAAACACACTAGCATGAACACAACCAGTGCTGAGAGGAAGGCTCGGGGTAGACCTTCATGAAGAGGTGAGTCTTCAGCCTGATGAAAGATGGGCAGCGACTCTGCTGTCCTGACGTCAGTGGGGAGTTCATTCCACCATCGTGGGGCCAGGACAGAGAACAGAGACCGGGTCCATCGGCCACAGGGACCTCTGAGCGACGGGGAACCGATCGCCCCGAGGCAGCAGAGCGAGTGGTCGGGGGGGGGTGTAGAGCTAGACCATGACCTGGAGATAGGAAGGAGCTGTTCCTTTCACTGCCCTGTAGACTCGCTAGTATAAAAAACGTTTATCAGTGGTGGCCGTCAGGGCCTGCAAAGCCTTCTCTGCTGGCCTAAACAGAATCACAAAGTTATAGCTATTTTATAATTGAATAATTTTTCAGAAATTCACTACATGTGTAAATAAATATGTGTCTCATTATCTTATGTTCTCATTGCACAGCTACTGTGCTCCTCAGCTGCTCTGCTTCAGTGCAGCTTGTTTTAAGTAGAGCTTTTATCCAATCAGAGTTCACCTCTGTGTCTCTAGGTAGAAGAGAGGCCCCAGGCCTGCAGACTCACCAGTGAATCCATGTGCAGGTTAAGTGAATGGGGACGATGTTGTTAATCGTCATAGTGTTCAACCAATCAGATCTTTAGTTTGACATGTTGGGCGTATTCTTTGACGTGTCAGAGCTGCTAGCTGGCCTACAGCTACGTGATTGGTCAGTGGGCTAGCGTGACATGTTGGGCGGTGATCCCAACATCTGCTGCCTCTGTGGAGCGACATGTTCAGCCTCAAACGCATTAAAACGTGTTCAAGAAATACAACTGAGGAGGACTTCTTGCTGGAGCCGCGTCATTAAAGTCTTTGTTAACAAAGAAAGGAGGATGGACTTGTCTTTAAATAGTGAACAGCAGCTGTGGTAAATGAAGTGCTTTGTTGTTACATAGTAGCGTTACTACTGTGGTCATTTGTCTCTGGTGTCGTTTTGATGATACGGTTGATGTTGTTCCTCTGATGTGAATAATATTACTCGTGCTCTTCAGTGTTTGGATGAATACGTGTTGTAGCGCTGCAGTGTTGCTGGATTGATTTGTTGCTTTGTTGTCATATAAATATATGTGACTGGTTCTTGTGACTTTGTTCTTGTCATTGTGTTAATTACATTGATTTTGACTCTATGCATTGTCCGTTAATGACGAAGCATCACGTCATGCACATATTCATGTATCTGCTCTCTGCAGTTCGTGTATTTGTAGGTGTTGAGCTTCATGTAACATTTTATTTATTTTCAAATGTTGCAGTGTTGAGAATATGAGGTGTTTACACGAAACAGATAACAACCCGTAGCTGTGACGTCATGATGAGGTCATGAGGAGACGGTTCAACGTAGGACACTGAAGGTATGAAACACACGCATACAACATGTTTAAACGCACGCATACAACATGTTTAAACGCACGCATACAACATGTTTAAACGCACGCATACAACATGTTTAAACACATAAAAACGCTTTATTGTATAAAAACATGTAACGTATAAAAACCATCTCCGGGAAATGTGTGTGTGTGTGTGTGTTATCAGTGTAGAAGGTGTGTGTGTGTGTGTGTGTTAATGTGTGTGTGTGTGTTATCAGTGTAGAAGGTGTGTGTGTGTGTGTGTTAATGTGTGTGTGTGTGTTATCAGTGTAGAAGGTGTGTGTGTGTGTGTTAATGTGTGTGTGTGTGTTATCAGTGTAGAAGGTGTGTGTGTGTGTTAATGTGTGTGTGTGTGTTATCAGTGTAGAAGGTGTGTGTGTGTGTTAATGTGTGTGTGTGTGTTATCAGTGTAGAAGGTGTGTGTGTGTGTTAATGTGTGTGTGTGTGTTATCAGTGTAGAAGGTGGAGGAACAACAAGCAGTAGTTCCTCTTTGAACGAGTCGAGTCACTGAAAACTTTAATCAGGTTTTAACACCTTGAGTTAGTAAGTCGGTTAAAAACGAAGCGTTAACCCCCCCACCCATACACACACACCTACACACACACTACCCCCCACCCATACACACACACCTACACACACACTACCTCATGTACTACTTCTGACAGAAGCGGTTCAAATACTATGACCTACTACACAGTAGTATTTCCAGTACTAGTACAACTAACCCTGTACTACTTCTGAAGAGGTTCTAAATAAAAGAATACAACCAGTTTCCTGTCTGAGGAGAACAGAATGATGAGGAGACATTAATGAAATAACACGAGGAAGAGTGTGAAGGTGGAGGAAGAGTATGAAGGTGGAGGAAGAGTGTGAAGGTGGAGGAAGAGTGTGAAGGTGGAGGAAGAGTATGAAGGTGGAGGAAGAGTGTGAAGGTGGAGGAAGAGTATGAAGGTGGAGGAAGAGTGTGAAGGTGGAGGAAGAGTGTGAAGGTGGAGGAAGAGTGTGAAGGTGGAGGAAGAGTGTGAAGGTGGAGGAAGAGCGTGAAGGTGGAGGAAGAGTGTGAAGGTGGAGGAAGAGTGTGAAGGTGGAGGAAGAGTGTGAAGGTGGAGGAAGAGTGTGAAGGTGGAGGAAGAGTGTGAAGGTGGAGGAAGAGCGTGAAGGTGGAGGAAGAGTGTGAAGGTGGAGGAAGAGTGTGAAGGTGGAGGAAGAGTGTGAAGGTGGAGCTGTCTGTCTACAGACTCTAACTGTCATCCTATCAGCAGCAGAGTGTCGGTTTAAGCTCCGCCCCTCTGATTACAGAAACTATGTGAAGAAAAAACACTTCTGCTAGTCTCTGATAGGACCTGTGTGTGTGTGTGTGTGTGTGTGTGGGGGGGGGGGGGGTGCGTTTGAAACCAATGAAGAAGGTCAGAAGTGTGAACATCTCATTTCTTTTCTTGTGTTTTTGTTGCAAAACATAATCAGTATGTAGACCGAGAAGTGTGTGTAAAGTGTGTGTGTGTGTGTGTGTGTGCGTGTGTGTAAAGTGTGTGTGTGTGTGTGTGTGTGCGTGTGTGTAAAGTGTGTGTGTGTGTGTGTGTGTGTGTGCGTGTGTGTAAAGTGTGTGTGTGTGTGTGTGCGTGTGTGTAAAGTGTGTGTGTGTGTGTGTGCGTGTGTGTAAAGTGTGTGTGTGTGTGTGTGTGTGCGTGTGTGTAAAGTGTGTGTGTGTGTGTGTGTGTGTGTGTGTGTGTGTGTAAAGTGTGTGTGTGTGTGTGTGTGTGTGTGTGTGTGTGTGTGTGTGTGTGTGTGTGTGTGTGTGTGTGTGTGTGTAAAGTGTGTGTGTGTCATATATAAATAAGGATCAGCTGAAGGTAGAAACAGTAAAAAGTCTCTTTTGAACTCTGGATCTTGTTCTACATGCGTTTTGAAGCCGATCAAACTTCATCTTTCTGTGTAAGTGTTCAATTAATCATCAGCCTCTGTGGAAGCTACGGGCGGGGTAGCCCCCCCCCCCCCTCCTCCTCCCCCCCCCACCAAAGTAAAAATGTAGGTTGCCTTAAGAGAAAGTAAGACTTCAGTGTGAATAATGGATTCAGACTCTCTCACACTTCTGGATGTGATGAAGCAGTTTGAGGGTTTACAGCCGCCAGCCTCTCTGGGGGGGGGTCTGAATTATTCATCTTCCCAGGTGGGAGGTGAATCTTTACAAAAGAGGATGAGGAGACTTATTAAATTCCTCCGATGAATACCTTGTTCCTGTCAGAAACTTTTCCCTCCTAATAATTCATGACTGCAGGTGTTTTAACTCCTTCCTCCTCTGAGTGGCAGCAGGATTCATCGACACGCTTCACCTAATGGATCAGGATCAGCTCAGACCAGCAGACCCCCCCACATGACTCTACTTCAGCACAACAGACAGCACAAATGGGTTTTCAATACACACACTGAGACCATCAGGACGCCGTCTAGGACGTTGTCTAGAACAATGTAACTAAATGTAACATGAAACCGTAAAGAAGTTGGAGAATAGCAATAACATTTTAGAGATATTCAGTGTCACATTTAAAAAAAAGAACATACTCAGGAATTGGGACCTGAATGCAGCATTAACGATGATGCATAAAGAGCACACACACACACACACAGAGTCAGGTATTGCCTCACAGCAGTCTGACTGGTGTTTAGTATTGTGGATCTGTTCCTGGAACAGTTTGAAGAAGTGAAACTGCTGATGGAGTCACTTCAACGTGGACTCACAAGACCTCCGTCCACCAAAAACCTTCAGCAGGACAGAACCGCCAGTTCAAAGCAGAAGAAGACCAAAGACATCCTAAAATATCAAAACAACGTGTTCATGTTATCTCTCACACTGACAGATGAAGACTGTGTGACGTGGTTGAAAGCTCTGGAATCAGAACATGAGTGGACATTGAGTCTGGAATGTTTTGTGAAATGAGTTTCAGGTTTTTAAGGAGGATCAGCTCAAACGGTTCTGGAGTCAGTAGAACTCCTCCAGTGGTCTCCAGCCAATCACAGAGCAGAACGTCCTGTCCTTCATGAGCAGTGGAACGTTAATAACGGACGCTGACTCAGCGCTGCAGAGGGGAGGTCTGCTCATCGAGGGTGAAGGACAAACAGGAAGTGAGGTGTCATTGGAGCCGGTCGGCGCTCACGGTCACACCTTTGGACTGACAGACGTGTTCATCCATCATGTGACCCGGTAACCAATCAGACGCTCGCCGTCGGGGTTCACTGAGGTGACAGGAAGTGACAGGCGTAAGCCGCCTGAGGTCAACACTTTCCAGTCAAGTGGATGAGCGGCCGACAAAATCATCAGTGCTGCTCATGTGACTCACTCTGAGACTGTGGACCAATCAGGGCCCAGCTGAGAGGACAGCAGGTCAGGTGACACCTGAAACCACCTGACAGCAGGTACAGCTGACAGGAAGTGACGAACTGAGACAGGAAACAGATTCCTGTGGTTATATTCTCCATTAATCTGCTGCTTCGTTTTCATCTCTAATAAACATTTAATAATGAATGAAATATTTAGTTTTGTTTGACCGACAACAAAAGAGATTCAGTTTCCAGTTGGAGACAAACGGAGATGAGTTTAAAGGTTTGATCCCAATGAAACGATCAGGACTCTGATCAGATTAGATGATTGAAGCTGCAGCTTGTTTCTAATATAATACATAATATATAATCTATAATATAACAGACAGAAGCAGACTTCAGTGTGTTCAGCGTAGACGTGCTGATGAGCAGCTCGTGGAGCTGATTGTGATGCTGCTGATGTCTGAACAGAGCAGCATCTCCCCGCTGACAATAAGAGATGAGGGGGAGTCGGGCGGGAGGTGGGAGAGAGAGGGAGGAGGATGTCGGTACAATGAGACCAGTGTTACCACGATGTGGTCTCCATTGTACCTCTGAGCTGAGAGGTGCCTCCACTTCCTGCTTCACAGGAAAACCACCGACCACTTTCACTCAGAAACCAGCTCCCAGTAAAAGCTGCTGGTTTCCACTCAGACCAGTGAAGACACCTGAAGACTCTGCCCACAGCTCTTATTATTGATTCATTTTAATAAATATATTTATATTATATATATATGTTCACGTGTTATGTAGTAACGTTATAATGTTCATATTGTCCCTGATAACTATGAATTATAATAATGATAAATATGTAATCAAGTTTTGATTCTCTATAAATATATAAATCAATTCATTTGCTCTCAGTCCTCCAGTGAAACATGCTGAGCCTGCAGCCGACCGCTGGCTTTAACAAGAGAAGAAGAGATGCTTCACAGTTAGGGGGGTCTCCAGGTGTGTGTGTGTGTGTGTGTGTGTTTGATTAGAAGCAGACGTCACACACAGGCTGAAATAGAAGCTCGACATCGTGGTTCATTCCTGACTCATGCTGCCATCGTCCTGCTTTAGACCTGCATTCACACCCTGAACACACACACACACACACACACACACACACACACACACACACACACACTCACATACACACACACCAGCCCCTCCCTGTAGAAACCTGGTAGGAATGTAACCACGAGGCCACTCAAGTATTTGGGTATGGCTGTGTGTGTGTGTGTGTGTGTTAATGTGTGTGTGTGTGACCTGTTACACAGCTGACAGTTTTAATAATTAGATATCAGCCTGTCGTCATAATGATTATTGATTGATGAATTAATTGCTCAGTAATCTAGCTGATAAATGTCTTAAAGGTCCAGAGAAATAAACTTTAGTCTGAGTGTGTTGGAGGTAAAATGACCAATAAATCGTTCTATTACGAGCAGATTACCCCCCCCCCCCCCCCCCCCCCCCGGTGAGGGGGTGAACACTTTGAAACACAAACCCGTCCCTCTGCAGTCGGAGCGAGGGACGTTTCTAATCCTCTCCAGCCACACTCTCACAGCTCTTCAAAATAAAAGCCTTTTATCAGCAGCCTCTCAACCAATTAAAGTCTTTACAATCGTTTACTGAACGTCTTCACTTTGAAATGTTCTCAAGATTTCTTCCTTTGACATCCCGAGCGTGAGAGACGTAGAAGAGGAGGAAGAAGAGGAGGAAGAAGAAGAGCAAGAAGAGGGTGTTGTTGTGGTCAACAACATGGCTGTGAGAGGTTGCTCTCCTTGAGAAGATGGAGATCAGGTTCATTCAAAGGCTTGTTTTAATACGACATCAACTCAAAAAACTCAAACGGAATCAGGAGCTGAACGCCGATCAAAGCTGCGTTTCATTGTTTGTTCAATGAAAATAATCCTGTTGGTAGTTTTTATAGTGAGATATTCTTAAGTATGGAGACACTGAACCAGTCAACACTGGACAGACATGAACCACAAGGAACCAGAACCACAAGGATCCAGAACCACAAGGATCCAGAACCACAAGGATCCAGAACCACAAGGATCCAGAAACACAAGGAACCAGAACCACAAGGATCCAGAAACACAAGGAACCAGAACCACAAGGAACCAGAACCACAAGGAACCAGAACCACAAGGAACCAGAACCACAAGGAACCAGGGAAACAGTCTTCAGCCTCGACAAACTGAGAGGTGTCCCACAGAGGTCAACACTCGGACCCTTTTATTCCTCATATAATGAGTGTTTTTACTTTCGGAGGTTAGAAACATGTTTATTGAGACAAAGTTCTTTTGTTCAATAAGAGAAAGATATTTATGAATGTTTGGTATCTCAGGTATGAAGTATTACAGAATAAAAGCAGCTAAAGTGACTCTGAGGTTATATGAACAAAACAATGTAGATTAACTGACAAACAGTGAAGTGGCGCTGAATTCATTGTAAATGTTTCAGTTTGTTAAACAGCTTCTGACTGACGTCCATCATCTATTTTAACTCTTGAAGGAGAGAAAACAGAAGTGAAGAGCGACCGAAAGAGAAGAAGAAAAAGAAGAAGCTTTTAAATTAGACAAAGTGAAGAGAAACTACACCTAAAAGTGTTTTACTGTCCGTGTGATATATATATATATATATATATATATACTGTATATAGATGTATATGTATCTGATACACTGCTGAATATCTTAAACTTCTTTCACATTTTTAAACATTCAAATCAATAGAAAGTTCACACATTTATCCTTTCAATTTAAAAAGCGTCTGTTTTAACACATTTTATAAATTCCAGTCAGCCACTGGAATTCAGTTTGAATATGAACTCATGAGTTTGTGCACATGTGACATCATAACGTACTCTGTAAATAAGAGCATACAGGATCAGGTCTGGCTCACATTTAGAGTCCAGATCTTCATACAGGAGTTGATGTGGTTCAGACCACGTTCTTAAGGGGAACTAGTTTCTTTACGGAGCTGCTTTGTGTTCATTCAAACACAAACTGGACCAACACGACTGAAAGTCATCGGAACCAAAAGCTCTGATAGATTCAGTAAAGAAGCAAAAATATTCTTATACAGTATCAATAAGATCCAGAACATGAAATATATAATGACTAGTGCTGGGCAACAATGACAATTTGTAATCGCATGATTTGTTTTAGATTAATCACGATTAATCACATTGTTACACAACTCGTGTGTTCTTCTGGTGACGGTGCGTCTTGAGGCTCATACGTGACGTCATTGGTTGATCTAAAGGTGCGTTCACACCAAACGAGACGTGAACGCGCCTTGAGGACGTTCCTCAGACCGACATCTTCACAACACCAACCTGCAGCGTGTCTCCACTTCTCTGTAGCATCTGTTAGCTTGTCTCTGTAGCATCTGTTAGCTTGTCTCTGTAGCATCTGCTAGCTTGTCTCTGTAGCATCTGTTAGCTTGTCTCTGTAGCATCTCTTAGCTTGTCTCTGTAGCATCTGCTAGCTTGTCTCTGTAGCATCTGTTAGCTTGTCTCTGTAGCATCTGTTAGCTTGTCTCTGTAGCATCTGTTAGCTTGTCTCTGTAGCATCTGCTAGCTTGTCTCTGTAGCATCTGTTAGCTTGTCTCTGTAGAATCTGTTAGCTTGTCTCTGTAGCATCTGCTAGCTTGTCTCTGTAGCATCTGTTAGCTTGCCTCTGTAGCATCTGTTGGCTTGTCTCTGTAGAATCTGTTAGCTTGTCTCTGTAGCATCTGCTAGCTTGTCTCTGTAGCATCTGTTAGCTTGCCTCTGTAGCATCTGTTGGCTTGTCTCTGTAGCATCTGTTGGCTTGTCTCTGTAGCATCTGTTAGCTTGTCGCGTTAACTTGCCCAGCCCTAATAATTACAATATGATCCCAGAAGATGTATTTCCTCACTAATTGAATGAAACAAGGCCTTCATGGTGTTAATCTCACTCTTCACCATGTTACATCAGACAAACACTGAGTGATGAGCAGAAACACAACAACACAGTCAGAAAACAGAAGAATCCAAAGTGTCTGAGAGCAGAATGTAAGAAGAAGGAAAGAGAATAGGCAGAAGAAAAGGAAATAAGTGTGAGGGCAGAACGGGAAGGTGTGTGTGTTCTGAGAAACAGAAGAAGAAGAAGAAGCAACAGTGTGGTGACGAGGTCATCAAAACCCGTCAACCGAGTCAGCAGATTACAGGAGGAACTTCGGTGTCGACACACAAAAGAGGAAACTAAATGTTTTCTATCTTACCTGCTTTTTATGGGCCGAGGTTGTTGAAGCAGCCGAGGGAAACAGAAGAAGAAGAAAAACAAGAATTAGTGCAAAGAAACATATTTATTTATTCACTTCACTGTTTGTAGAATGTTCCAATTAGTGCATCTTTTAAATGTACACAATTAAAGTATTTAATCCAAACAAAGAAATCAGGTACAATAAATAAATACTCAGGTATCAGGGTACTGTAAATAAATACTCAGGTATCAGGGTACTGTAGATAAATACTACGGTATCAGGGTACTGTAGATAAATACTCAGGTATCAGGGTACTGTAGATAAATACTACGGTATCAGGGTACTGTAGATAAATACTCAGGTATCAGGGTACTGTAGATAAATACTCAGGTATCAGGGTACTGTTGATAAATACTACGGTATCAGGGTACTGTTGATAAATACTACGGTATCAGGGTACTGTAGATAAATACTCAGGTATCAGGGTACTGTTGATAAATACTACGGTATCAGGGTACTGTAAATAAATACTACGGTATCAGGGTACTGTAAATAAATACTCAGGTATCAGGGTACTGTAGATAAATACTACGGTATCAGGGTACTGTAGATAAATACTCAGGTATCAGGGTACTGTAGATAAATACTCAGGTATCAGGGTACTGTTGATAAATACTACGGTATCAGGGTACTGTTGATAAATACTACGGTATCAGGGTACTGTAGATAAATACTACGGTATCAGGGTACTGTTGATAAATACTCAGGTATCAGGGTACTGGAAATAAATACTACGGTATCAGGGTACTGTAGATAAATACTCAGGTATCAGGGTACTGTAAATAAATACTCAGGTATCAGGGTACTGTAAATAAATACTCAGGTATCAGGACACGGCATGGACACGGTGTAAACACAGTGAGGACTTGTTGTGGACACGGTGAGGACTTGTGGACACGGTGAGGACTTGTTGTGGACACGGTGAGGACTTGTGGACACGGTGAGGACTTGTTGTGGACACGGTGAGGACTTGTTGTGGACACGGTGAGGACTTGTTGTAGACACGGTGAGGACTTGTTGTGGACATGGTGTGGACACAGTGAGGACTTGTTGTGGACACAGTGAGGACTTGTTGTGGACATGATGTGGACACGGTGAGGACTTGTTGTGGACACGGTGAGGACTTGTGGACACGGTGAGGACTTGTTGTGGACATGGTGTGGACACAGTGAGGACTTGTTGTGGACACAGTGAGGACTTGTTGTGGACACAGTGAGGACTTGTTGTGGACACGGTGTGGACTTGTTGTGGACACAGTGAGGACTTGTGGACACGGTGAGGACTTGTTGTGGACACGGTGTGGACTTGTGGACTTGTTGTGGACACGGTGAGGACACGGTGAGGACTTGTTGTGGACACGGTGAGGACACGCTGTCTTTTATCTGTGTCTCTTCTGGTTAACATACTGCTGCTGTACATTAGAATGGACTTGAATGGGGGCTCCAGTGCAGACACATCCAGGTCTCATTGGATCTCTTCTGGTCTGCTGCACGTATACATAAGTCACATGGTAATTATTGTCTGGTATCGCTTGGATCAATTTGCATTTAACCCAGATTTGGGGACCAAAGAGGATTGTGGCTCGTTGAGCCGCTACGAGACGACAGAAACGACGACAGGAGGCCGTCTCATCGTCACTCTGATGAAATAAACATGGTTTTATTTCAGCTCTTTCCTTCTGTTGGAGCTCCAGAGCCAAGAATCACATTTTAGTTTCACTAACGTCCAAGACAAAGAGAGTGGGGGGTCTAACAATACTCACAGATTAACGTCACTGGGTCTATGACAACTGGAAACTGGAAGCAGGAGGTGTAGAAAACAAACCGTAAACAAGGGTAAACTATTAGCCTAGCTTAGCACACAGATTGTGAACAAGGGGAAACTATTAGCCTAGCTTAGCACACAGACTGTGAACAAGGGGAAACTATTAGCCTAGCTCAGCAGAAAGACTGGAAGCATTTGTCAGGGTCTGAGCACAGAGGGGTCAGGGTCTAAACACAGAGGGGTCATGGTCTAATCACAGAGGGGTCATGGTCTAATCACAGAGGGGTCAGTGTCTGAACACAGAGGGGTCAGGGTCTAAACACAGAGGGGTCAGGGTCTGAACACAGAGGGGTCAGGGTCTAATCACAGAGGGGTCAGGGTCTGAACACAGAGGGGTCAGGGTCTAATCACAGAGGGGTCAGGGTCTGAACACAGAGGGGTCATGGTCTAATCACAGAGGGGTCAGGGTCTGAACACAGAGGGGTCAGGGTCTAAACACAGAGGGGTCAGGGTCTGAACACAGAGGGGTCAGGGTCTGAACACAGAGGGGTCATGGTCTAATCACAGAGGGGTCAGGGTCTGAACACAGAGGGGTCAGGGTCTAAACACAGAGGGGTCAGGGTCTAATCACAGAGGGGTCAGGGTCTAATCACAGAGGGGTCAGGGTCTGAACACAGAGGGGTCATGGTCTGGATGGTGTTCAGAAACACAATGTTTTTGAACACCATCCAGACTGTGACTGTTTTTGACGTCCCTTTAACCCACATGTGTGACTGTTTTTGAAGTCCCTTTAACCCACATGTGTGACTGTTTTTGAAGTCCCTTTAACCCACATGTGTGACTGTTTTTGACGTCCCTTTAACCCACATGGGGACTCTGGACCGGATCAGGAGTTATAGATTGACCCGGTTCCTTGTGGTCGTTGTGTGAGCCGATCCAGACTCTAACATGTGTGTCACATCGATCCGATCAGAGAACAAAGGCTGATCCAGACTGATGAGGTGTAAACACACATCAATGACCTCCAGAGAATCCGGTCCCTCTGAGCCAATCAGAGCGCAGAGAGCTGGCCTGATGTAATAACTGTGACACATAAAGTCGTCTGTTACCTAAACTGATCCACAGCTCTGTCACTTCACTGCCATGAATCAATTACTGAGCTCATAATCCTGTTAGCACATGAATGCACACCTCCCTGTTGGCAGGTGCTGGCAGAGTGAAGGGCTTAATGGAGCCGACCAATCAGAGCGGAGCTTTATCTGCCACATTAGAACCACTGAAAACCACATTAGAACCACATTAGAACCAACAAGACAATCTAATACTATTTAAACTAAACTACACCTGAGCTCAGCTCTACGTTTATATCTTCATCTTCCTCTGAGATATCTGACTTATACATAAATACAGTGTATATTGTAGACTGTATATATATATATATATATTTAAATGTAGCAGATAATAGAACTTGAAAACTAGATACTGAAACCATTTAGAAATTTCTAGATGTAGTTTTTCAGAATAAAGTTCTAGATTTGCAAAAATAGTCCTAAAGTTTGATTCAACACAGATTATAAATAGTAAAGTCTGGAATTTGTTCATGTTTTTGTTATTTTATTATTGAGGGCCTGGTCATATTCTTCATTTGAATTATTGATAATAATAACATTACTGTTAATTTATATGATGATTTTTATTATATTTATGATGTTATGATGTTTATGATGTTTATGATGTTTATGATGTTATGATGTTTATGATGTTTATGATGTTTGTGATGTTTATGATGTTTGTGATGTTTATGATGTTTGTGATGTTTATGATGTTTATGATGTTTATGATGTTATGATGTTTATGATGTTTGTGATGTTTATGATGTTATGATGTTTATGATGTTTGTGATGTGTGTGATGTTTATGATGTTATGATGTTTATGATGTTTGTGATGTTTGTGATGTTTGTGATGTTTATGATGTTTATGATGTTTATGATGTTTGTGATGTTTATGATGTTTATGATGTTATGATGTTTGTGATGTTTGTGATGTTTGTGATGTTTGTGATGTTTGTGATGTTTGTGATGTTTATGATGTTTATGATGTTTGTGATGTTTATGATGTTTATGATGTTATGATGTTTGTGATGTTTGTGATGTTTGTGATGTTTGTGATGTTTGTGATGTTTATGATGTTTATGATGTTTGTGATGTTATGATGTTTGTGATGTTTATGATGTTTATGATGTTATGATGTTTGTGATGTTTGTGATGTTTATGATGTTTGTGATGTTTATGATGTTTATGATGTTATGATGTTTGTGATGTTTGTGATGTTTGTGATGTTTGTGATGTTTATGATGTTTATGATGTTTATGATGTTATGATGTTTGTGATGTTTGTGATGTTTATGATGTTTGTGATGTTTGTGATGTTTGTGATGTTTATGATGTTTATGATGTTATGATGTTTGTGATGTTTGTGATGTTTGTGATGTTTGTGATGTTTGTGATGTTTATGATGTTTATGATGTTATGATGTTTGTGATGTTTGTGATGTTTGTGATGTTTGTGATGTTTGTGATGTTTGTGATGTTTATGATGTTTATGATGTTATGATGTTTGTGATGTTTGTGATGTTTATGATGTTTATGATGTTATGATGTTTATGATGTTTGTGATGTTTGTGATGTTTGTGATGTTTGTGATGTTTGTGATGTTTGTGATGTTTATGATGTTTATGATGTTTGTGATGTTTATGATGTTTATGATGTTTATGATGTTATGATGTTTATGATGTTTGTGATGTTTGTGATGTTTGTGATGTTTATGAAGTTTATGATGTTTATGATGTTTATGATGTTTATGATGTTTGTGATGTTTGTGATGTTTATGATGTTTATGATGTTTATGATGTTTATGATGTTTGTGATGTTTACGATGTTTATGATATCTATATTTATGATGTTTGTGATGTTTATGATATCTATATTTATGATGTTTGTGAGGTTTATGTTTATGATGTTTATGATGTTTGTGATGTTTGTGATGTTTATGATGTTTATGATGTTTGTGATGTTTGTGATGTTTATGATATCTATATTTATGATGTTATGATGTTTATGATGTTTGTGATGTTTATGTTTATATTTATGATGTTTGTGATGTTTATGTTTATATTTATGATGTTTATGATGTTTATGATGTTTGTGATGTTTATGATGTTTGTGATGTTTATGATATCTATATTTATGATGTTTGTGATGTTTATGATATCTATATTTATGATGTTTGTGAGGTTTATGTTTATGATGTTTATGATGTTTGTGATGTTTGTGATGTTTATGATGTTTATGATATCTATATTTATGATGTTATGATGTTTATGATGTTTGTGATGTTTATGTTTATATTTATGATGTTTGTGATGTTTATGTTTATATTTATGATGTTTATGATGTTTATGATGTTTGTGATGTTTATGATATCTATATTTATGATGTTTGTGATGTTTGTGATGTTTATGATGTTAATGTTTATATTTATGATGTCTGTGATGTTTATGTTATTGATGTTTATGATGTTAATGTTTAAATGTATGATGTTATGATGTGTATGATGTTATTGATGTTTATCATATTTATGATGTTATTGATGTTTATGATTGTTAAGCTATTTATAATGATGTTCATGTCGCTCAGGTGTTGAATGGGAAACCTTTCAGAGCAGCTTATTTTATTGTATATTATATTATATATCAGGTACAACTGTGACTGTTGGAGGATACAGAGCAGAGACGGGTGAGGGGGGGTCGGTGGGAACCAACAATCCCCCTCATTGTCTCATTGTTTGTGGGCGGCGGCCTCCTCTCAGCTCAACACATTCACAAGGTCCAATCTGTCCGATGGGCGACATTCTGAAGCACCTTGAGCGAGGAACGCCTGAACGGGGGGGAGGACAACAATGACCAGGGGAGAGAGAGAGAGAGAGAGAGAGAGAGAGAGAGAGAGAGAGAGAGAGAGAGAGAGAGAGAGAGAGAGAGAGAGAGAGAGGAGGGGGAACAACCAAAGCCCCTGCTTCGCTCTCCCTCCCCCGGCTCACCCAAACCATTGTGCCCTCGGGGGGTTTCAGGAGATAAATGGCCGCATGTTAACCACGTTTGACAGGCTGCACAAAAGGGGGACACCTCGGGTCACATGACGCAATCCCCCCCCATCACCACCATCAACACAGGGATCAGGGCTGGACAGAAAGTTTACCACACTTTCAAAATAAGAGCTCAATCAGAACCCAAAGACGCCTCCATCAGAATGTAAACAGACAGAAGAGTGAAGAAGAAGGAAGCATCTAAGAGTGAAGGAGAAGGAAGCGTCTAAGTGTGAAGGAGAAGGAAGCATCTAAGAGTGAAGGAGAAGGAAGCGTCTAAGAGTGAAGGAGAAGGAAGCATCTAAGAGTGAAAGAGAAGGAAGCATCTAAGAGTGAAGGAGAAGGAAGCGTCTAAGAGTGAAGGAGAAGGAAGCATCTAAGAGTGAAAGAGAAGGAAGCATCTAAGAGTGAAGGAGAAGGAAGCATCTAAGAGTGAAGGAGAAGGAAGCATCTAAGAGTTAAGGAGAAGGAAGCATCTAAGAGTGAAGGAGAAGGAAGCGTCTAAGAGTGAAGGAGAAGGAAGCGTCTAAGAGTGAAGGAGAAGGAAGCATCTAAGAGTGAAGGAGAAGGAAGCGTCCTTAAGCCACCGTTCTGAAGGCTGGGAGGATATTTGGAACTGGGGGCTGGTTTTGGTTGGGGGTGGTTTTGGTGGTTGGGGGCTGGTTTTGGTTGGGGGGTGGTTTTGGTGGTTGGGGGCTGGTTTTAGTTGGGGGGTGGTTTTGGTTGGGGTGGTTTTGGTTGGGGGGTGGTTTTGGTGGTTGGGGGCTGGTTTTGGTTGGAGGGTGGTTTTGGTGATTGGAGGGTAGTTTTGGTGGTTGGGGGCTGGTTTTGGTTGGGGGGTGGTTTTGGTTGGAGGGTGGTTTTGGTGGTTGGGGGCTGGTTTTGGTTGGGGGCTGGTTTTGGTTGGGGGGGTGGTTTTGGTTTGAGGCTGGTTTATTCTCTGCAAACCTTTTTAACAGCCTGATTCTTTGATGGCTGACAGGACTCACAAAGCCACCTGCCCCATCCCAGAGTGTCTCCCGACTCCCCCCCTGCTCTCCTCCCCTGACCTGACCGGCATTCCTGGACTACAGGGGGTCCTCCCCATGGCTACCTTTACAACACCGACCCCCAAACCAAAGTCTGGTAATCCCACAGCAAACACGGTTGTGCCGGCTTAGAGGCGACGCACGAGACTTCTCACAGCTGCTCGGCTGAAAGGTGGACGAGAGATGAAGTCTGTCACCGTGGGAACAGAGACAGGAGAAGAAGAACCAAAGTGCATGATGGGATTGGTCTCTGCAGGTCTGAAGGATCATAGGTGCTGCTGGACTGGACTGTTGTTCATCCATTTTCTGTAATATTTCTCATCTCTTAATTATATTACTATCTGTTTCATTACTATTGGATGTTCTTTGTACGATCTTTAATCATGTTGTATAAATAGATTTTTGTTTATGCAAAGCATGCTTGAGAAATAAACTTTTGTTATAATGGCAAAGACTTCTCTAATTGTTTCATCCTGTTCTGCTTGGATAACAATTTGGGCTCCGGTTAGTTTTTTCCTCGTTCTGGTTGTGATGCCGTTGGTTTGAATATATTTTAGTTTCCATTCACATCCTCTACAATGTAGAGTCTACATTGTTTGAAGCAACTAACAGGGTTTACCAGTTACATCATTTTATTTGCTGTCACTATCGTGTGACTGAAAAACTACACATAAACCATTATGTCCACTAAAGAACTACACCCACATCACTGAGTTCAGGTGAACATTTGTGCCAAATAAGAAGAAATCATGTTCCTGAGAATGGGACGGACGAGGCGTCTTTCGATTTTTCTTTTTATTCTAAATGAAATTGAATTCTTTTTTCACATTTAATTTGATTCTATTATATTTTTTCATGGTTTAATAATTGGTATATATGGTAATACTGGTTTCTAGAAGGTCTCTGAATGGTCTCTGGGTGGTCTCTAAACGGTCTCTGGATGGTCTCCGAATGGTCTCCGAATAGTCTCTGAACGGTCTCTGAATGGTCTCCGAATGGTCTCCGAATAGTCTCTGAACGGTCTCTGGATGGTCTCTGAATGGTCTCCGAATGGTCTCCGGATGGTCTCCGAATAGTCTCTGAACGGTCTCTGAATGGTCTCCGAATGGTCTCCGAATAGTCTCTGAACGGTCTCTGGATGGTCTCTGAATGGTCTCCGAATGGTCTCCGGATGGTCTCCGAATAGTCTCTGAACGGTCTCTGGATGGTCTCTGGATGGTCTCTGGGGGTCTGCGGTCTCACCGTGGCCTCTGAGGTGCAGAAGTGTCCCTCAGACTGGACTTGGTGGCGCAGCTTTGACAGGAGTGTCAGCTCAGATAGCTCACATAACTCAGAGGTCAGTTCAGCAGGACTTCCCCCGAGGCTGAAGGGTCGCTCCTCATCCTCATTACTCTAATTGGTAGATCTGTGACCAGGAAGTGGAGTCCTCACACTCTGATCTGATGTGAGGAGGTCTGACTGAGAGGACAGAGAGTCCTACTGAACCCAGGAGAGAGAAAACCTTGTCATCCTCTTGTGTTGTTTTGTTTTAGCAGCTGATATTCAAGAATCTAAACTATTTTATTTGAAATCATTTCATCTGTCTGAGGTCAGAGGTCTCCGTCATCAGCTCTAAATGTGGTCCTCTAACTTTGTGTTTATCTGCATGAAACAACACTATTCAAATGATCAGCACATAAAAGATCGTATTTTATTGATGTATTTTAAACTCATAATCATAATATTTCCAAGGCTCAGTATTTGTGATTCTTTCCAGTAAGGAAGGTCAACTTGTGACAATAAAGGTGCGTTTATAAAAACATTAAAACCGTATCCTTATTTTGCAATAATGATGCTAGTTTAAGTCATTCTATCTTCTTCAACGACACATTTGACTTGTTTTTATGCAATGATAAATAATGAAACCAGAGCACCGGAGCAACCCTTTAATGTGACCGGGCTCTAACCTGTGAACCCTCGTACTTGTACCTGTTTACTGCCATGAGATGTTCAACGACCGCTGGGAAAACACAGCGTTCATAATGACGAGCAGCAGCAGAACCAGAAGAACTCTGAATTGATTGATTTCAAACAGAGATGGGCGGGGCCTGGAGCTGTGGGGCGAGTCTGGACACACACAGATGTCCAGCCGTCCCTTATTGATTGTTCCACATCACTGTGACCTTGCCGCAGGAGCTCGGCCAATCAAACAAAGGGTTTCTGTGAGGGCGGGGCCAACGAGACCGGAGTGAGTGCAGCAGGTTCACAGACCTCAGTTCAGTTATACCTGTTCACCTAGACTGAGCAGGTAGGTGTCAATCACAGAGGTGTCAATCAAACAGACACACGACTGAAAACTAAATAACAGGTTTTTAATGTAAAATAACGGTTTGTTTAAAAGAGATAATATAAGTAAAAAATTAGAAAGGTATGGTAAAAATATAGAAATGTAAGTATTTTAAAGTGTATTTCAAATGATTTTGTGTTGTTAAAACGTTGATTAAAATGTTATTGAAGTGTTATTAGTGTGTTTCTTAAAGTATATACTAAAGTTCATCATTAGAATATATATTAGTTATTAAAGAGTAAATAAACTCTTATTTCAGTGAATCTCCTTTGAAACACCAGAGAGTTTCACTCCAACACCATTCCACTCTGCACTGATGCATCATGGGAGACGTAGGAGTGTTTGTTGTTGGCGGCACAGTGACAAGCTTTGTGTGAGAGAAGAAGAGTCTGAAGTAATGCCCCCCCCCCCCCCCCTCATGACAGGGCTGACAGACAGGTGGGGGAGGGGGGGATCATCCACTTTTATTTTAATTTTAAAAGTACTGCTCTATGAACTAAAGGTCAATAACATTTGGTTTAAACACTTTAAACTCATCAGGTTCTTGTTAACAGTAGGATTCTCTTCACACAGCAGCAGTTATAACACATATTAATACTACTGATACTTAGTAATATTACTAATACTTAATAATGGTACTAATGCTAGTAATACTACTAATAGTTAGTGAATATATTGATACTACTGATACTTAGTAATATTACTAATACTTTTAATACTAAATACTAATGATACTAACACTGAGTAATTATACTTATACATTTTTCTAATATTAATACTTAATAACAATACTAATACTTAGAAATACTAATACTATTGCATGTTGTTTGTATTCTGAAGTCTGTTTGTTTTTGTGAAGAACTTTGTGTTGTTCTTGAACAGCGATTTCTGGAAAAGTTTTATATTTTTCAAGACTTTTCCAGAAATCATCTTAAAACCAAGAGAATCAAGAACGCGAGAAAATCACAAATTTATGAGCATTACAAAAGTGACAGATGATCCTGAAACACAGAATCAAATTTAAATCAAAATCTGAATCGATAACAACTTGAAACCTCAACAATAAAAACCAAAATAAAATCTATGAAACATGCTGAAACTGGTCAAATTAAGAATGAAAATGTAAAAAATGTGTTCTTTACATAAATATTCTGGAGTCATGAACTAATAACTAATAGATCATGTGACTGTGATGTCACGGTGTTGTTTTATTGTGGAGGGGTATAAACGAGACTTCCTGTTGTTAATATAACACGTTTCCTGCTGCACCTCCCTGAACAAAGAGGTGTTTGGTGGAGTAAATCTGCCTAAATCCTGAAGGGGGTGGAGTTAAAATAATCTACTTTGAGGGGGGGAATTAGGAATTCATATCACATGGTGCATTTGAAACTTGATTCATGACCTCTTAAGAAGCACAAAGCTGCCTGACAGTAAGCGCTCTGAGGGGCCCCGGGGCTCCAGGGGCCTCCAGCCCCCTACAGGAAGAACATGGAACAACACCTTTACTCTGAGGGGCCCAACGCGTTTCCCACCTGCACTGTGAGGACACGCTGGATTAAGGGTAACGAATACAGAATATCCTAAATTAATTAAAGTTTGTTCCTAATTAATGCTTTTATTTCTCAATAACTGAGTGAAATAGTATTTATTTCTGTTATAAATATTTTGTCATCACTTCACACACTGAAGGAATTGTGAGGACAGAAAAGTGACTTCAGGTCTCATTCACATGTGAAGAGAATCAGACTGAAGGAAGTGGAAGTGTTAACTGAAGGAAATCTTTTCTGAAGTGTTTTTAATCTAATTTCTGAACGTCTAAAAGCGGAGAGACAAAACATATTCCAGAGTGATTCTGACTTTAACGGAAACCTTCAAATGTGTTTAATGTCTCTTTTGAAAGACTGAAGGAAACGGAAGTGTTTGGAGGGGAAAAAGAGACTGATTTACAGATTCAAAAAATGTTCTTCTCATTTTTTAAAAGGAAACAATCAGGAAAAATATTTCCTTCAATATGTTTTATATTTGTATAATCATTGTTTGTTGTCTCTCTAAGTCTAAATGTGATCATTTAGGACGTCTGTCCGTCTGTCACTGTCCATCAGTGGGGGGTCTATATAGGTCACACACACACACACGCACACACACACACCTTCCATCCACCTTCCTTCCTCTTTCCTTTTATTAACTTCACTCTCCTCCTCTGTGATTCTTCTGCAGCTCTTTTCATCGAGGACACCGGCGGCGGTGAGACGTCTGAATTGTGATTAAGAATGAGGAGAGAAGAGCTTTTCTTTGTTCTGCCCTCAGGGATGTGTTTACCAGGGGGGGGGGGGGGCATATATCAAAGACATTCAGGTCATTGAGAATAAGAGCGACAAAGTACAGTGATCCTATCTGAAGACACTGTGTTGGTATTCCTACGTTACGGGGACATTGAACCTGTCTCTTACCTACTTTACGGGGACACCCTCCACCAAATAGAAGACACTGTGTGTTGGTATTCCTACGTTACGGGGACATTGAACCTGTCTCTTACCTACGTTACGGGGACACCCTCCACCAAATAGAAGACACTGTGTGTTGGTATTCCTACGTTACGGGGACATTGAACCTGTCTCTTACCTACGTTACGGGGACACCCTCCACCAAATAGAAGACACTGTGTGTTGGTATTCCTACGTTACGGGGACATTGAACCTCTCTCTTTCCAACGTTTCCTTCACTACAATTGTTAATCTTATGATGAACACTTATCAGACGGTGAAACACAAATCCTCCAGCTGGATGATTGGTGTTGTTTAAATTACATTATTATAAATTGTAGTTTAGATTATCATTATAATACTAATAGACTAATAAAACTGACCTGTTTTATTGTGGTGAAAACGTCTTCTGGCTCTAAAAATCTTCATGAAGAAACTCAGAAATAACAAGTTGAATCTGTGTTTTAAACATATTGGATCTGAGAGCAGGTTGTAAACATGGAGACAGTAAACACAGCGTCTCTGAGTGGACTATGACACGGCTGTGAGACATGTGGCAGGAATGGTACAGCCTGACACTCTTCCTCCTTCACCTCCTCCTCTTCCTCCTCTACCTCCTTCACCTCCTCTTCCTCCTTCACCTCCTCTAACTCTGCTGCTGCTGGATGCACCTCAACCTCAAAAACACAGTGGTGATCACAAAGGTCTAACATCTGGTCTGATCTGGTTCCTTTAGTCCGCTTGGTTTAATCAGAAGAATCTAAAGGTTCAAATGTTTAAGACAAGTCTCCTCTGATGTTCTTTAAATCTAAATCTACACTAACCTGTTCTTTAAATCGACACTAACGTGTTCTTTAAATGTTCTTTAAGTCTACAACTAACATGTTCTTTAAATGTTCTTTAATCTCCACAAAAGTGTTTTTTAAATCTACATTAATGTGTTCTTTAAATGTTCTTTAAACCTCTTGGACCCTAAGCCTTTTTTTAGGCCTCTTCTCAAAAATTGTAACCCATACTAAAGAGACTACAATTCTGTAACTATAAGGTCTATTTTAAAAATGTTGATGCTTGAATAACACTAGGAATTATGAGATTTGATGAGATGAGTAAATATTGTGTATATGTTACTGGTTAATAGTAGCCGAAGACTGAACAGAGCAAACAGGGGAAATTCCCAGGTTCGTCTGAGGAAAAAGCACTGTAATTATTTTAATGAGGCCCTGGCTAGCCTAAAAACATTTCCAATTCATAGCACAGAGGGTGCAGGTGCCTCACAAAAAGATTTGGTGTAAATGAAGTGAAGCAAAACCCAGTTATAGGTGTTTATTTTAAAAAAAAACATGCCAAATTCTCATTTTCAAACCAGAATTTGCAGCTGTTCCATTGTACTTTTATATACCATATAACTATATATTTCACTATATTTCACTTTGTTTATCACTCATATTGTACAATATATCATAACAGAGCTGTTTGGCATCATGTTGACCCATTTTGACCTCTCATATCTCTCCTGGATGCATTTTCCTCGTCTCTGTCTGTTTGTCTGGAGCCCTTGCTCAGGCTCTGCCGGGCGGATCTTGTCATGTGACCACTCGTTAGAACCGGGTGCTTATTTGGAACACACCCATGTGTTCCATGAAGTGATTGACAGAATTTCTGCTTTCTGTGGCTTGTTGGCTGTAACTCCTGAACGCTTTCATGGAGAGAAGTTTGGATGGTATGGCTGAAATCTGTGTGAAGTGCTAGTGCTCTTAGCTGCGTGATATGCTAGGGGAGATGCTATGGCCCCGGTTTTCCAAGCATTCTCTGAGTTGTTGGCTCGCCGTCTGTGGCGTCAAATACATGATATTGTGTCGGATCTTCTTAGTTAGTTAGTAGAATAGTTTATAATGGTGTTTGCAGTGTGTAAAATGGTTTACATGATGAAGTTAAGGAGACTTTTTTCGAAAGAATAAGAAAAAAAAAAGATCATTTATTTTATTTATTTATTTATGAAAAGTCCATTCTACGACATTTCGAACCGAGCCTCAGAACCGAACGGAGACCTTTTGGGCTCGCTCGGTTCCATGAGGTTTTAAATCTACACTAACATGTTCTTAAAATGTTCTTTAAATCTCCACCAACATGTTCTTTAACTCTACATTAACGAGTGTTGTTTAAATGTTTTTTAAATCTACACTGACATGTTCTAAATCTACACTAACGTGTTCTTTAAATGTTCTTTAAATCTACACTAACGTGTTCTTCAAATGTTCTCTAATCTACACCAACATGTTCTTTAAATCTACAACTAACGCATTCTTTGAAAATTCCTTAATCTACACTAACATATTCTTTAAATGTTCTTCAAATTTACATTAACGTGTTCTTTAAGAGTGTTTTGCGAAGAAGAGCGTCATATAAATCACTTTTCCGAAACGAATATAATGACTTTTACCCACATGCTATATACCTACTTAACGACGAGATTCTGAGAAAAAATACAAAAAAATCATTTTACTCACTCGAAACACAATTATACACAAAGTAATATATAAACTACCAAGTTCCAGCACAATACCACGTATTTTTCGGCGAGCTACAGCGAGCTACGCACTCCGAATGCAGATATCATCACAAAAAAAGAGACCTTCATGGCCGAACAATAGCTTAGTAAGCATGAGAATTCCACCCTGAATCCGCAGATATCTTCCATATTTCTCTCCTTCAAACCGTTCAAACGTTACACCGTGGAACACACACAAGAACAACCAACCACAGAGCAACACATTTTCTATACGCATCGTACCTTGAGCTGGTCTGTTGGGTGAAAAACTCTGTAAATCCGCTTAAATCCTTTCGCTACGTATCCACCCGGTCCCTCTCTTTCGTTTGAGAGTAAAATAGAGATAATCGAGGCATTTATGCATAGGTAGTCCTCCTTTTACTTTTCAGCGAATCATTACGACGCTCGGTCTGTTGCGCAACTCTTTTGGAGTTTTAGTAACTAAAAAGTCTGTCAATCACCTGACTGACCAGCCCACTGCATTCTACATTCATTTCCGCATTCTAGGACGTATCACATGTGCAAATCGACCAATCATAGTCTTCGAAAACTGCCAATACACACACAGTGAGCGACGAAAGAATCACATAAAACAGATAAATCAGGCTCCTGACAGGTCAAAAATGGTTCAAAATGATGCCAAACTGCTGTAATAGATAGATTGAACCCTATTAGTGATAAAACAAGTGAAATATATAATTATATAGTATATAAAAGTAGAATAGAACAGCTGGAAACCTGGTTCCAAAATTTGGAAAATTCTGAATTTTGGCTTGAGCTGGCATGAACTCTCTGTACTCCAACCTCTATCAACTTGGCCTGCTTCACTTTATCAAAGCCAATTATTTTTTAAAAAGGACTGCTGACATGTTGTGCTGTGATTGTGGAGAGTTTTAGGCTCACTGCTGCATTATTTCAAAGACAAAAGTGCTTTTTTTTCCAGGCGAACCTGAACATTTTCAATTTGAGCTGTGTGTTATATTCATTCAGCATTTACCAGTAACATATACACTGATATGTACACATATTAACAAACTATCACAAGTGTTAGAGTTATAATTCCATTGAAATTATTCAAATAGACCTTGTAGTTAGTGAGATAAGCCACTTTGAGTACGGGTATGACATTTTCGAGCAGAGGCCTGAAAATAGGCTTAGAGGTTAAAAGGTTAAATGTTTTTGGAATGTTCTTGAAATGTTCTCTAAAATGTTCTTGAAATGCTCCTGAAATAATCTTGAAATGTTCTTGGAATGTTTTTTGTATATTTAAAATGTTCTTGAAATGATCTTGAAATGATTTTCAAATTATCTTGAAATGTTCTTGCAATGTTCTTTAAAATGTTCTTGCAATGTTCTTTAAAAGGTTCTTGCAATGATCTTGAAATTATTTTGAAATTATCTTGAAATGTTCTTGCGATGTTCTTTAAAATGCTCTTAAAATAATCTTAAAATGTTCTTGGAATGTTTTTTATATATTATTTAAAATGTTCTTAAAATGTTCCTTAAAATGTTCTTGAAATGTTCTTTAAGTGTTCTTTCAAATGTTCTTGAAATGTTCTTGGAATGTTCTTGAAATGTTCTTTAAAATGTTCTTTAAATCTACACTAACATGTTCTTGGAATGTTCTTGAAATGTTCTTTAAAATGCTCTTGAAATGCTCTTGAAATGTTCTTTAAAATGTTCTTTAAAATGTTCTTTAAAATCTACAATAACATGTTCTTGATATGTTTTTGAAATATTCTGAAATGTTCTTTAAATGTTTTTTAAATATTTTTTAAATGTTCTTTAAATCCACACTAACGTGTTCTTGAAAATGTTCTTGAAATAATCTTGAAATGTTCTTGAAATCTACAATAACATGTTCTTTCAATGTTCTCTAAATCCACAATAACGTGTTCTTTAAATGTTCTCTAAATCCACACTAACGTGTTCTTTAAATGTTCTCTAAATCCACACTAACGTGTTCTTTAAATGTTCTCTAAATCTACATTAACGTGTTCTTTAAATGTTCTTTAGATGTTCTTTAAATCCACAGTAATTTGTTCTCTTTTACAGGCGTAATGACAGACTCTCTGAGCTTTACTGTGTAAAACCGGCTTCACCGTCATTAGATTCACATTCCTAAATATTTAACATTCACGCTGTTATGTGAAATATTTCTGACACAATTCAACAGATTTGGAGAAGATTTAAGGATGTCGAGCGGATTTCTGAATAAACTGGAGAAGAAGCTCTGAACATGAGACGAACAATAAGATCCAAACATCAGCACCAAAATGATAATTTAAAAAAAGAGAAAACAGCTGCAGCTTCACAGCTGGATGTGACGGACAGACACCCAGAGATCCTGTTACACCCGGCCCTAATCCCCCCTCACCCATCACCCCCCCACCCCACCTCACCCCGAGGGAGGAGACGAATCCAGAGAAGAAGAAAAACCAGGACAGCATGAAGCGATGACGAGAAGAAATACTGTCACCAAACTTCATTTAAAAATATGTAAATACACAAAATCATGAAGATTTAAATGTGTTGTTTTTAATATTTAGTCTGAACAAATAAATAAAAGTAAACATCAGCATCTTCACATTCTTTCTCTTTTGTCCTCATTTCAATAAATCAGCATGAAAACGTATTTTATTCTTCCTCCGTGAGAGTGATGAAGATGAGCTGATGAAGATCATTTCATCATTAAACATTAAAACACTAAAACAGGACTTGTTCAAATGGATTTAATGTGCCAATACAAATACACATTTCCGTTTCTGACTCATTAGAGAAGAAGGAGCTCCAGCTTCTTCCTCCTCTTCCTCTTCCTCAGTCAACATTCAAATATAAAAAACATTTAAATCAAATAAACGTGATGAACTTTAATTTGTGTCAAAGAATAAATTAAAATGAGCTGAAACAACAACTTCATGATGTTTCAGACATTACATTCATTTGAAGTGTTTGTTGTTGAGGCGCGCGGCGGGTTGTTTGTGCGGATCGAGCGCGAGCTTCATATTGTAAATATATTCGTCATAACTCTGAATATTGATCGCATATTTATTTATGTTCCGTTTTTCGGATCGGAGCGCGAGAGTGTGAGCGCGCCGCTCGGAGCCACAGGTCCTCACGCGGCGCGCAGATATAACGGTTTTCCTGCTTTGAGACTCAGACCTCCACCCAGCGGGTCCCGGTCCTCCCGGCCCCGGTCCCGGTCCATCACATTCCGAGGCCCAGTGGCTCCACACAGAGTCCCGAAACCCCAAAACCTCCACAAAGTCCCGGTAAAGAACGTTGAGTCTCTCTGGACCTCCCGGGCCGGGCGGGGACACGCAGCACCGCAGAGTTTGCGGGAGTTGTTGCGGGACTCTGTGACTGGGTGTGTGTCGGTGTGTGAGAGCTCTCTTACCGTTCTTCCTACGGGGGTTGGCCTGCTTTCTTCTCTTGCAGCGGGGGCCCTCCGCCATGATCTCGGGCTTCATGGAGGACTCGCTCCGGTCCGCATGGACTCCTCTCGATCCGGATCCTGACAAGCAGCACACACAAAGTAAATCCCAGAACCAGGTCCTCCACTGAGCCTTCAGGGAACTTTAGCACGAATAGAATCCGATAAATAAAATCTCTCCACACTTTGTTTGATTCTTTTCACTTTTTGTTTGTTTTGCTGGAGCGCGTGCACCGACCGAGAGACCCGCCGCGTGCCCGTCCTGATCTGTGATGAGAGGAGACTGAGCTGGTCTGACAGAGGAGGAGGGACACACACATACACACTCACACACACACACTGTCACACACACACACACACTCACGCACACACACTGTCACACACACACACTGTCACACACACACACACACACACTCACGCACACACACATACACACTCACACACACACACACACACTGTCACACGCACACACACACACACTGTCACACAGTCACACGCACACACAGTCACACGCACACACACGCACATTCACAGACACATTTTTCAACATGACAACTTTGTGACATAAATAATAAATACAAATAATAAACTTGTTAATTTTCAGGGTGTAAAAACAATCAGGAAATATATGTGAATATATAATGTAATATATAATATAATATATATGGTTATATATAATGTAATATATAAGTAAATATAATGTAGTATATAATGTAATATATGAGGTTATATATAATATAATATATAAGGTTATATATAATGTAATATATAAGTAAATATAATGTAATATATAATGTAATATATAAGGTTATCTATAATGTAATATATAAGTAAATATAACGTAGTATATAATGTAATATATGAGGTTATATATAATGTAATATATAAGTATATATAATGGAATATATGAGGTTATATAAGAGCCTCTCGTTGTGTAATCTGTCTTCAGGTCAATAAAACAAACACACGTCTCTCATAATTTGATGATTTTTCGAAAAATATTTCTAAAATGTCTTCATGATATTTTCATGTTCGTCTGAAATCATTTTCGGTGTTTTGTCATCTGATTTCCTGTATTTGAATATAATATTTATTTCATGTTTCTCTTATAATTAGAATAACCTCCGGAGGTCTGAGCAGGGAGCGGCAGTAGCGGGACCCGGGAACAGACCTCCTCCTCCCGGACTGACCGCCTCTCTCCACCCGCCCTCCTCCTCCTCCTCCATCCAACACCTGGAGCGGCAGCAGCGAGCGGGAGCGCGCATGCACCTGTCTCCTCTCACCTGGCCGCGCAGGTAACTGTCGCGCTTTGATTGGCTCCTGAAATAACAGAGAAGAAGAGCGGAGACCTACCGGAGAGAGTCCGGGATTCCTCCCGCGAAGACGAGAAGCAGTAAGGAGGAAAAGCAGTGCTGCTGCAGCGCGTGCACCTCCTCCCTAAAAATGTGAAGACAGATGTGGTCCCGGTGAGTCCCGGTGAGTCCCAGTGAGTCCCGGTGCTGCAGCAGAGCGGTGGCACTGATCCGGGTCTCGGTCTGTGACGCCTCCCTCACGGAGCCCGTCACCGTTTTTTCTTTTCTGCAACATAAACAGGCGCGAGACCTTCTAGCAGCACGCGCCACCTATCTTCACGCGGAGGGATAATTGAGGAGTGTCCCCCCTCCTCCTTCTCGCGCGCACCATCACCTCCTCTGGATCTTTGTTTCTGGGTCTAAACCAGAAGCACGCGCCGCTTCACGGCCTCCACGCGGCCCCTCGTGCCGCTCACGTGGTCCACAAACTGCGGCGCCAAAGCACCTGATTGGCTCACACAGGTAGATTACCTGAGCAGGTGAAGCCTCTCAGCAGCGCGCGCTCTGTTTTCTCTCATCACAGAGGAGGATAAACTTGCGCATGCGCAGACGATATGTGGTCCGCAGTGTTCAGATGATCCGGACTGTTAAACAGGTGTTACACACATGCACGGACACACACAGACAGACACACACACACACCACAAACACACACACAGACACACACACATAAACAGACACACACACAGACACACACACACACACACACAAACGCACACCGACAGACACTCACACAGACACACACTCCCACAGACACACACACTCCCACAGACACACACACACACACACACAGACACACACACACAAACGCACACCGACAGACACTCACACAGACACACACACACACTCCCACAGACACACACACACACTCCCACAGACACACACACACTCCCACAGACACACACACACACATACTCCCACAGACACACACACACACACACACTCCCACAGACACACACACACACACTCCCACAGACACACAGACACACACACTCCCACAGACACACACACACACACTCCCACAGACACACACACACACACACTCCCACAGACACACACACACACACACACTCCCACAGAAACACACACTCCCACAGACACACACACACTCCCACAGACACACACACTCCCACAGACACACACACACTCCCACAGACACACACACTCCCACAGACACACACACACTCCCACAGACACACACACACTCCCACAGACACACACACACACTCCCACAGACACACACAGACACACACACACACACTCCCACAGACACACACACACTCCCACAGACACACACAGACACATACTCCCACAGACACACACACACACACACACTCCCACAGACACACACACACACACTCCCACAGACACACAGACACACACACTCCCACAGACACACACACACACACTCCCACAGACACACACACACACACACTCCCACAGACACACACACACACACACACTCCCACAGAAACACACACTCCCACAGACACACACACACTCCCACAGACACACACACTCCCACAGACACACACACACTCCCACAGACACACACACTCCCACAGACACACACACACTCCCACAGACACACACACACTCCCACAGACACACACACACACTCCCACAGACACACACACACACACACACACACACTCCCACAGACACACACACACTCCCACAGACACACACAGACACACAGACAGAAATACTTTTGTAAAATGAAAATAAAAAGTTTATGAATAAATAAATACATTAAATAATAAATAAATACATAAAAATGTATCCATAAAATTAACTTACAAAATATACATTATTTAGAAATATAAAATATATTGACAAATCAAATATGAAGGAAAAAAATAAATATGTTTTAAAAATATGTATGAAAGGAATTGATGTTTATTATTTGAATACATGAATAGATAATTAGGTGTCAGGTCATGTGATCACAGGTGGAGCTCAGAGACTTCTTTAGATTCAACTTTATTGTGAGTACAAACAGTACAAAAAGTACACAGAGTACAAAGAGTACACAGAGTACAAACAGTACAAAGAGTAAATAGAATACAGAGTACAAAAAGTACAAAGAGTAAATAGAATACAGAGTACAAAAAGTACAAAGAGTACACAGAGTACAAACAGTACAAAGAGTAAATAGAATACAGAGTACAAAAAGTACAAAGAGTACACAGAGTAGTTTAGTTAATTAACTGGATCTCCATTAGCGTTAGCGGCTGCTAACCTTCCTGGGGTCCACAGAAAGGACAAAACATGACGTGACACAAACCGTTAAAAATAGTACAATCAGAATAATACAAAACAAAAATAGTACAGTCAGATACATAGTGCAGTCAAAGACTAGGATGTATATCGTCATAACCGAGCATATACCTAGTGCATCCATCATCTACACAAAGAAGGATCAGGAGACATGGAAAACATCAAGTGGCTAGTGGCCTGAGGTGAACCTTGAATTGTTTTTAAATGACAGATTATTACCTGAATGAGTTCTATGAGGAGGTACGAACAGTAACTACGTTTGAAGAGGTTTGTTCTTGGGGTTGGAGGTACCAAGTGACCTGAGCGAGCATTCCTTGTGTGATGGTTATGTCTGCTACATGTGTATTCTAACTGATCGAAGAAATATTCAGGTGTCTGATTAAATACTACGTTTGTGATAAACTTGAGAAGGCTCATTTTAGTGACAATGCCGTCAATGTGCTCAGACCACGACAACTGTTGGTCCAACACCACACGCAGTAGTTGAGTCTTCTTGACCTGTTCTATGGTCTTGTAGGAGGAGATGGGCAATGTGCCCTCATGGCTGGCATGAGATCCCTCCTCTTCTGGCGGACAGCCTCCGTAAAGTCCTCATTGATAAAAATGTTCGTTCCTTTTCGGTGTCTAGCGTTCTGAGGAGCAGCTACTTCGTCCATGTATCGAAGGAACTTGACAGCTACCGGCCGTGGTCTGTTGCCGTCTGCACCCGGCCTTCCCGTTCGATGTGCGCGCTCCAGCTCCAGCTCACGGTTGCTCCCAAGCTGTAGATTTATTTAGAGTATTCTCCGTACCTTATCCTCCACCTCAGCCCATCCTTCGCTTTCAGTTTCTACCATCCCATCAATAACCAGGTTATTTCTCCTGGACTGGCCCTCTGAATACTCCATGTTCTTGTTGATGTCCTGGATGTTTTCCCTCAACGTATCCTGTTGCTTACTATCGCACGTGGTCAGCTGATTTGCGTTGGCTGATTTCAGGTCATCCATTTCCTTCTGGGTGTATTGAATGCTCGTTTTGAGATCTTGCAAGTCCTTCAACATGTCGTCCATACGATTGTTCGTAGAATCCAGAATTATTTCATCCAAACATTTGAAGCTCTTGTTGTTGAATAATCTCTGTGAAAACCTCCGTTTCTTGTTGTAGGAGTTTGCGTACCTGAGTTATAGTAACCATATCATACCAGTCTAATTATTGCATAAACCTTATGAGATGTATAATCACAGAGCGTTACAGTTGATCTCCGTCGGTCGCGTGCTGACGTCTCCGAGTACAAACACAACAAAGACTAGACAGAGTACACAGAATACATCGAGTACAAACAGTACACAGAATACAGTCTCTTGAATCTTCTATATATAGATAATATAGATATAGACAATAATATTATATATAATAATATTAGTGGAGCCTGATCTTCATCTGACAGAAACACAATAATGAAGTAAATGAGTCCGGGTCAAAGTTCTGTCTGGATGTCTTCACCCTCATTTATTGGACGTGTCCCTCTCATATTTGTGAGTCTCTAATCGGATCAGCTGGTCCTGGTCCTGGTCCTGGTCCTGGTTCCTTCTGCTCTGCTATGAACTTCATGATTAAACCATCTTGGTGTTGATGATAAAGACTCACTTCAGAAGGATTCTGATTCACTAACAAACTCATGAATCTGAAGATGAAGTAAACATTTCTTCTTCTGTGGCTCCGGCGTCAAACCTTCAGACTCGTGACGGAGATCTTGCTTTTACCAGCATTTTTTAAATATGCTTTATGAATAAACTTTAAATCTATTTTTTACACAATTGCTTTGATTGATTTTAATTTGACTTCTTTTCTTTATATTTACTTCCACAATAACAATGTTATAAAACAATGAAGTTTATTTGTAATTCTCATGAAATGTTTTATTTCAACATGCCCTGTGATTGGCTGAGAGGGATGAGGGGTGGGGCTCAACTCTAAAATGAAATAGTTTGAAGGACATTTAGTAAATAAAACTGAACCCTGGTCATGTGACTCCACCTCTCACACAGGTGGATGATAATCTGTGATGGAGACATTTGGATTATCTCAATCTGTGTTTTGGGTGGAGGGGGATGGGGGAGTATTCTGGGGTGTTGGTGGGGTTTAAAGGGTATTACACTAATCACAGTTTAAATTCCCATTAGGATTACAGCAGCGGGGGGTCGAGGTTCAGACACATCTGTCTGGACTTCAACCAGATCCGTCTGTTTGAACCAGTCCAGGTGAGACGGACAGGAGGTCCACACAGCATGTGGACCTGGTTCTGGAGAGGGTCTCCGGTTCACCAGGACAACCAGAGAAGACCTGCAGACACCCTGACACACACACACACACTCACACACTCACACACATACACACACACTAACCCTGACACACACACACACTCACACAGACACACTTACACTTATACACACTCACACATATACGCACACACACACAGACACACACACATCCTGACACACACATACACACACATTCTGACACACACACACTCACCAAGACACATACACACACACACACACACACACAAATAGACAGACACACACACACACCTCTGCAGGCGGGATTATAGAGGAGGAATGAGACTCTCCTCCTCTTCCTCTCATCCCAGCTTCCTGCTCAATCTACCTGACAGTCTTTTCACAGGTACAACTAATCCTCTCCTCAGAGTTTCACTGAGCTGCTCACACTGATCACAAGTCAGCTCTCCACAATAAAAGACTCTCTCTTTTCTTAAAGGACAAAGACACTCAGAATCCCAACTTCGTCTTCGGTGATGAAGGTCACAGTGTGGACATGAAAGGTCCAGCAGCGTCATGTAAACCTGAAGGATGAACAGTGAAGTGTGTGGAGGATAAACTGCATTTTATTTTCTGTCCCACTCTGTAAAGCCATTCGACCTCTATATGTTGAGTTCTGTTCTACTACTGCCCCACCCGAACCAATCAGAGGGGCCGCTGAGACCAGGGGGTGTGGCTACGGTTAAAGTCATTAGACTGGATTTAATTTGAAACATCATAAACATGTTTTCACTGATGCATTAATACACACGCAGTCGCCCACATTCACTTCCTGCTGTCTGTCACCACAGGATGCTGTTTGTCTTTATCAGAGCTCCTGAAGGCATCACAACAACCAGCAGGAACCACCGCGGGGTTAAAAATAACTCCCCCCTGACAGCCTGTCACTCAAACACCACCACGACGCTCTGTGAGACACGATTACAACGTCCACATGTCAGTTGACAACATTCACCATCAGATACAGTCAACCTTCAGTAACATAAACACCACCTTCAGGAACATGAACGCCACCTTCAGTAACATGAACGCCACCTTCAGTAACATAAACACCACCTTCAGGAACATTAACGCAACCTTCAGTAACATGAACTCAACCTTCAGTAACATGAACGCAACCTTCAGTAACATGAACACAACCTTCGGGAACATGAACACAACCTTCGGGAACATGAACGCAACCTTCAGTAACATGAACGCCACCTTCAGTAACATGAACACAACCTTCGGGAACATGAACGCAACCTTCAGTAACATGAACGCAACCTTCAGTAACATAAACACCACCTTCAGGAACATTAACGCAACCTTCAGTAACATGAACTCAACCTTCAGTAACATGAACGCAACCTTCAGTAACATGAACACAACCTTCGGGAACATGAACGCAACCTTCAGTAACATGAACACCACCTTCAGGAACATGAACGCGACCTTCAGGAACATGAACGCAACCTTCAGTAACATAAACACCACCTTCAGGAACATTAACGCGACCTTCAGGAACATGAACGCGACCTTCAGTACCATGAACGCCACCTTCAGTAACATGAACGCCACCTTCAGGAACATGAACGCAACCTTCAGTAACATAAACACCACCTTCAGGAACATTAACGCAACCTTCAGTAACATGAACACAACCTTCAGTAACATGAACACCACCTTCAGGAACATTAACGCGACCTTCAGTACCATGAACGCCACCTTCAGTAACATGAACGCCACCTTCAGGAACATTAACGCAACCTTCAGTAACATGAACTCAACCTTCAGTAACATGAACGCAACCTTCAGTAACATGAACACAACCTTCAGGAACATGAACGCAACCTTCAGTAACATGAACACCACCTTCAGGAACATTAACGCGACCTTCAGGAACATGAACGCGACCTTCAGGAACATGAACGCAACCTTCAGTAACATAAACACCACCTTCAGGAACATTAACGCGACCTTCAGGAACATGAACGCGACCTTCAGGAACATGAACGCAACCTTCAGTAACATGAACACAACCTTCAGTAACATGAACGCAACCTTCAGTAACATGAACACAACCTTCAGGAACGTGAACGCAACCTTCAGTAACATGAACACAACCTTCAGCAACATGAACACAACCTTCAGGAACGTGAACGCAACCTTCAGCAACATGAACACAACCTTCAGGAACATGAACGCAACCTTCAGCAACATGAACACAACCTTCAGCAACATGAACACAACCTTCAGTAACATGAACACAACCTTCAGGAACGTGAACGCAACCTTCAGCAACATGAACACAACCTTCAGGAACGTGAACGCAACCTTCAGTAACATGAACACAACCTTCAGCAACATGAACACAACCTTCAGGAACATGAACACCACCTTCAGTAACATGAACACCACCTTCAGCAACATGAACACAACCTTCAGCAACATGAACGCGACCTTCAGGAACATGAACGCGACCTTCAGGAACATGAACGCAACCTTCAGTAACATGAACACCAGCTTCAGTAACATGAACGCGACCTTCAGTAACATGAACACAACCTTCAGTAACATGAACACAACCTTCAGGAACATGAACACCACCTTCAGTAACATGAACACCACCTTCAGGAACATGAACACAACCTTCAGGAACATGAACACCACCTTCAGGAACATGAACACCACCTTCAGTAACATGAACACCACCTTCAGGAACATGAACACCACCTTCAGGAACATGAACACAACCTTCAGGAACATGAACACCACCTTCAGGAACATGAACACCACCTTCAGTAACATGAACACCACCTTCAGTAACATGAACACCAGCTTCAGTAACATGAACACCAGCTTCAGGAACATGAACACCACCTTCAGGAACATGAACACCACCTTCAGTAACATGAACACCACCTTCAGGAACATGAACACCACCTTCAGGAACATGAACACCACCTTCAGTAACATGAACACCACCTTCAGGAACATGAACACCAGCTTCAGGAACATGAACACCACCTTCAGGAACATGAACACCACCTTCAGTAACATGAACACCACCTTCAGCAACATGAACACAACCTTCAGGAACATGAATGCGACCTTCAGTAACATGAACGCGACCTTCAGGAAGATGAACGCGACCTTCAGGAACATGAACGCAACCTTCAGTAACATGAACGTGTAACCCTCTTAGAATCTACAGTACACTCAGATAATTTGTTGGACCAGGGCCTAGGTTCATAGGGAGAGGTTTATAGACAATAACAGACACACAAAGGAACTGGAGCTACAGAATGGTTTGATTTCAAAGATTATATTGAACCTTGTGAAACTAAAAATAAAATATTTTAAATTGACATCTGATACATTTACAATGCTCTTATCAACAGATTACTCAGGACATTTCCATTGAAATGTGTAAAAGTGTCTCTGAAATGCAGTGTTCTTTAAGTTTGTTCCTTTCGTGTTCAAGCTCCTTCCTTGTTTCCTCATACAGTTGGTTCAAATAGTCAGTCAGTTTCAGCTCCAAAGTCAAAAGAATAAGTCAAAGTTTCTTAATCCTACCACACATTTTGTACAGTAAATTATCACATTCTAACTGTTATTCTGCATTAAAGTTCTACTTCTAGTCATAATGGTTCTGTTTCTATAGAGCACCCTGAAACTTCTATGATTCACGTATCTACATCTTTGTTGTGTGTACAGTACATATTTCTTGTATTTCTTCGTTCTCATTTATACTTTTAGTATTTAACTTGTATTCTTTACATATATGTTGTTACTCTTGGAAGCGTCTGAATTCAACACTGATTTGTCTGCACATGTGTCAATCAATCAATCAATGTGTTGTTTCCATGACAACGAGCTGTCAAAGAGAACGTCAGTCTGTTGTGACGAGTTCAAGGAGGAACGCTGCCTTCTGCTCCCATGGTGATGGTTTACAGCAGAAACACACATATAACACACACTCACCCACACACGCACGCACGCACACACACACACACACACATGCATACACACACACATGCACACACACACAGACTCACACGCACATGCACACACATATGCACAAACAGACACACGCAGACTCACACACACGCACACACACACTCACCCACGCACGCACGCACGCACACACACACACACACACACACATGCATACACACACACATGCACACACACACAGACTCACACGCACATGCACACACATATGCACAAACAGACACACGCAGACTCACACACACGCACACACAGACTCATGTGTGTGAGTGTGTATGTGTGTGAGCTCATACACACACAAGTACAGAATAGTTTATTGTTTAAAGATCGTTAACTTATAGTTTGATTCTACGATATTTTAGCCTCTTGTTAACTAACAAGAAAGCTGATGAAGCTAAGCTAACAACATTACATTTCATTTAGGTAATAACTCTGTTTAACCTTTAAACGTCATCCATCAGCAGTGGCAGCAGAGGACGTTTTATGCTAAGCTAACGCAGCGCGGTGCATCGTTAGCTCCTCGGGTTTCGACCTCTGCTTGTGCAAAGTAATTCTTCTAACGAGAGAGAAGTGAGGCAGTAAAAGCTTCAGCAGGACGATTAGTGAGGATCCTGGACTCTAATTAAAAACAGCGGCGAGACATTTTACGAGGCAGCGGTTCAGATCTGATCCACATCTGCAGCCTGTGTGGGACTCAGCAGAGTCTACACCTGGTCTACAGATTACATAAGGTCTGGAGGATCAAACAGGGCTGAAAAAGTCAAGCTAACACTTGTGAAGACTCCTTTTCTTCATCATATTTCAATGTAGTCATACGGTTAATGTTTAATTCAATGTTCAATGTTTAATTCGGCTCGATTACAGTTTATTTCTTCCTGTAACAATGTAGGTGATGACACAATGTAGGTGATGACACAATGTAGGTACTGACACAATGTAGGTGCTGACACAATGTAGGTACTGACACAATGTAGGTGATAACACAATGTAGGTGATGAGACAATGTAGGTGATGAGGCAATGTAGGTGCTGACACAATGTAGGTGATAACACAATGTAGGTGATGAGACAATGTAGGTGATGAGGCAATGTAGGTGATGAGACAATGTAGGTGATGAGGCAATGTAGGTGCTGACACAATGTAGGTGATGAGGCAATGTAGGTGATGAGACAATGTAGGTGATGACACAATGTAGGTGATGACACAATGTAGGTGATGACACAATGTAGGTGATGAGGCAATGTAGGTGATGAGGCAATGTAGGTGATGAGACAATGTAGGTGATGACACAATGTAGGTGATGACACAATGTAGGTGATGACACAATGTAGATGATGAGACAATGTAGGTGATGAGGCAATGTAGGTGCTGACACAATGTAGGTGATGAGGCAATGTAGGTGATGAGACAATGTAGGTGATGACACAATGTAGGTGATGACACAATGTAGGTGCTAACACAATGTAGGTGATGAGGCAATGTAGGTGCTGACACAATGTAGGTGATGAGGCAATGTAGGTGATGAGACAATGTAGGTGATGACACAATGTAGGTGATGACACAATGTAGGTGATGAGACAATGTAGGTGATGAGACAATGTAGGTGATGAGACAATGTAGGTGCTGACACAATGTAGGTGCTGACACAATGTAGGTGCTGAGGCAATGTAGGTGCTGAGACAATGTATGTGATGAGGCAATGTAGGTGATGAGACAATGTAGGTGATGAGGCAATGTAGGTGCTGACACAATGTAGGTGATGAGGCAATGTAGGTGCTGAGACAATGTAGGTGATGAGACAATGTAGGTGATAAGAGGACATAAGGGCTGAGACAATGTAGGTGAAGAGAGGATGTAAGTGATGAGACAATGTAGGGAGTGAAGCTGTCTTCATCTACTGTTCTCTGAGGGACAACCTTTTAAGCCCTAGGCCTATTTTTATTGTAACCCATACTAAAGAGACTACAATTCTGTAACTACAAGGTCTATTTTAAAAATGTTGATGCTTGAATAACACTATGAATTGTGAGATTTGAGTAAATATTGTGTATATGTTACTGGTTAATAGTAGCTGAAGACTGAACACAGCAAACGGGAAATTCCCAGGTTCGTCTGAAGAAAAAGCACTGTAATTTATTAAATGAGGCCCTGGCTGTTCCATTGTAATTTTATATACTATATAACTATATATTTCACTATATTTCACTTTGTTTATCACTCATATTGTACAATCTATCATAACAGAGATGTTTGGCATCATTTTGACCCATTTTGACCCATTTTGACCCATTTTGACCTCTCATATCTCTCCTCCGAGCAATTTCCTCGTCTCTGTCTGTGTCTATGGAGCGCTTGCTCAGTCTGTGGTGGGCGGATCTTGTCATGTGACATCTCGTTAGAACCGGGTGGTTAATTCAAACACACCAGTGTGTTCCATGAAGTGATTGACAGAATTTTCAGCCACTAAAAAGCCAAAACCGTGCCGCGCTCCCGCCCCAAGCCCCTGTATGATTCGCTGGTCGGCATATTGACCTCCATCTTGTGTCAGATGAACGGAAAATTGCCATTTTAGGTTTCAGACAAACACAGTGAGCTAAGGAACACATTTCTCATTCGGATTTACTTCGTTTTTCTCCGTTTACGCCCTGGAAACCACCTCAAGGTATGCTACGGTTCTAATGTTTTGGCAGTGTGGTGTTGTGCTTTGTGAGGCTTCTTCGATGTAACTTTTGAACGGTTTCACGGAGAGACGTTTGGATTCAGTGTGTTGTGCTGGTCCTGTTTGATATGTGGGGTGTCTGTGAAAGTGGCGTAAGTCGCGGCTGGGATCGGTAACGGAGAACATAGCTCGCCTTCTCCTGGCAAAAAATAAGTGAAATTGTGTAAGTACTTGTAGTATCTTGAAGTACTTTGTGTATATATATGTTTTTGAGTGATTCAAATAGGTTACATGGTCCATTTTATCAGAATTTCTTCGTCACGTAGGTTTTTGAAATATCATAAAATATCATTTAAGTGATTGTACTACATGTGTACACTCTGTCGCCCCCCCTCTAGGACCCAATTGGGTTCTGCTCGGGGTTAGAAGGTTAAGACATCAGGACTGTCTTCATCTTCTGTTCTCTGAGGGACATTGAGACAACATAAAGCTGTCTTCATCTACTGTCCTCTGAGGGACATGAAGCAGGATTTTGAGGTGATGATGTAATTAAAAGACAGATCCAGAAACAGGAGCATTGAGGTCTCATGTCTGTCTCCAGCTGGGTCCGTCTGTCCTCAGCAGGAGACGTTCAGCCTCTCTGTGTTTACAGAGGAACCAGAGTCGAACCCCCCGACATGTTGTTTTAGGAGCTTTATTCTGGACTCTGGACTCCCTGAGGACTGAAAGTGAGCTGTGAGATACGAAGACGTTCTGCTGAAGATTTTACAGACATCTGATCTGAAGGATAAAAGATTGTTTCTGTGAAGCGCCTGTGGTTCTTTCTTTGTCCACATAAAAGACATAAAACACGTCCTCCCACATGTTGGGATGAAAACAGTCTGATGGAGACAAAGAGGACATCCTACGGGAGGATAAGCTGTCAGGAGGAAGAATAAGAAGAGACATGAGGGAAAAAACGAGGAGCTGAAGTTTGTGTAGAAGAAGAAGAAGAAGAAAAAGATGAAGATGAAGAAAAGGAGGAAGAAGAAGATGAAGGAGAAGAAGAAGAAGAAACAGAGACAGTTTCTGAGGTCTTCCATGAGAAGCTTCAGCTCATGATTTGAAACGTTTTAACATGACATCATCCCAAACTCAACCCCAACCCTTCTATATTTGTGAGGACACTCATTCATATTAAGCATTCCCTAAACCCTAAACCCTAAACCCTAAACTCTGATCCCTGATCCCTGATCCCTGGCCCCTGACCCCTAAACCCTGAACCCTAAACCTTAAACCCTAAACCCTGACCCCTAAACCTTAAACCCTAAACCCTGATCCCTGATCCCTGGCCCCTGACCCCTAAACCCTGAACCCTAAACCTTAAACCCTAAACCCTGACCCCTAAACCCTGATTCCTGACCCATGAACCCATAACTCTAAACCCTGATCCCTAAACTGAACTCTTAAACAAGCCAAACAAGTCTGTCTGAAGGTGAAAATAGTCCTCACATTCACGGTGTGAAACTCAAACTGGTGCTCTGTGACACACACACAGACACACAGACACACACACACACACGCACACTCACAGACACACACACACACACACACACACACAGAGAAGCTGTTCAAACACAGCGACAGATCAGCAGGTGGTGCAGACGTGTAGCAGCAGCAGCGCTCTTGGCCTGATCCAGGATCTGTACTTATGTCACATATGGAGCTGCCAACCTTTGAAGACATGGAATTAAAGTTTTGACTGGACCATCTGTCTGTCAGCGCTCTGTCAACACTCTGTGTTTGACCTGAAGCTCCATCTCTTCTCTTCTCTTCACAAAGCAGCTCCTTCAATGAGGAAGTGGTGCCTCAAAATACCACCGGATAGAACTGATCTATACTGTACATCCCAGAAGAACGTGGACACCTGACTGTTACACCATACATAATCAATACATATTCATGGAAAATATACATATATTTAGCTGATTTAGCATCTCATTTGAATATATTATTGTGTCCAAAACTGTGTGGACACCTGTCCACTGGGACGGCTCACACAACATCATCTTCATCTCAATTACACATCTGTAAAGTTTCCTCACTCTGTCTTATATGATGGGACGCTATAACTCTTAAGATCTGCCCACAGACAAAAAGAGACAAAGAGACAAAAAGACAAAGAGACAGAGAGACAAAAAGACAAAGAGACAAAGAGACAGAGAGACAAAAAGACAAAAAGACAAAAAGACAAAGAGACAAAGAGACAGAGAGACAAAAAGACAAAGATAAAGACAAAAAGACAAAGACAAGGAAACGAGCAGAGGAAGAGACAAAGAGAGGAAGAGAGGAAGAGACAAGGAGACAAGGAGACAAAAAGACAAAGAGTCTGTAGAGCAGACAACAGAAGATGGACCTAAACAAAGAGAAAGACGAAGAGGAAGCAGAAACAATGATATTTAAAAACGCTATAAACCTGAGCCAGCCCTAACTATAAACCTGAACCAGTCCTAACTATAAACCTGAGCCAGCCCTAACTATAAACCTGAACTAGCCCTAACTATAAACCTGAACCAGCCCTAACTATAAACCTGAACCAGTCCTAACTATAAACCTGAGCCAGCCCTAACTATAAACCTGAACCAGTCCTAACTATAAACCTGAACCAGCCCTAACTATAAACCTGAACCAGTCCTAACTATAAACCTGAACCAGCACTAACTATAAACCTGAACCAACCCTAACTATAAACCTGAACCAGCCCTAACTATAAACCTGAACCAGCCCTAACTATAAACCTGAACCAGCCCTAACTATAAACCTGAACCAGCCCTAACTATAAACCTGAACCAGCCCTAACTATAAACCTGAACCAGTCCTAACTATAAACCTGAACCAGCACTAACTATAAACCTGAACCAACCCTAACTATAAACCTGAACCAGCCCTAACTATAAACCTGAACCAGTCCTAACTATAAACCTGAACCAGCCCTAACTATAAACCTGAACCAGCCCTAACTATAAACCTGAACCAGCCCTAACTATATACCTGAACCAGTCCTAACTATAAACCTGAGCCAGCCCTAACTATAAACCTGAACCAGTCCTAACTATAAACCTGAACCAGCCCTAACTATAAACCTGAACCAGTCCTAACTATAAACCTGAACCAGCACTAACTATAAACCTGAACCAGCCCTAACTATAAACCTGAACCAGCACTAACTATAAACCTGAACCAGCCCTAACTATAAACCTGAACCAGCCCTAACTATAAACCTGAACCAGTCCTAACTATAAACCTGAGCCAGCCCTAACTATAAACCTGAACCAGTCCTAACTATAAACCTGAACCAGCCCTAACTATAAACCTGAACCAGTCCTAACTATAAACCTGAACCAGCACTAACTATAAACCTGAACCAACCCTAACTATAAACCTGAACCAGCCCTAACTATAAACCTGAACCAGCCCTAACTATAAACCTGAACCAGCCCTAACTATAAACCTGAACCAGCCCTAACTATAAACCTGAACCAGCCCTAACTATAAACCTGAACCAGTCCTAACTATAAACCTGAACCAGCACTAACTATAAACCTGAACCAACCCTAACTATAAACCTGAACCAGCCCTAACTATAAACCTGAACCAGTCCTAACTATAAACCTGAACCAGCCCTAACTATAAACCTGAACCAGCCCTAACTATAAACCTGAACCAGCCCTAACTATATACCTGAACCAGTCCTAACTATAAACCTGAGCCAGCCCTAACTATAAACCTGAACCAGTCCTAACTATAAACCTGAGCCAGCCCTAACTATAAACCTGAACCAGTCCTAACTATAAACCTGAACCAGCCCTAACTATAAACCTGAACCAGTCCTAACTATAAACCTGAACCAGCACTAACTATAAACCTGAACCAGCCCTAACTATAAACCTGAACCAGCACTAACTATAAACCTGAACCAGGCCTAACTATAAACCTGAACCAGCCCTAACTATAAACCTGAACCAGTCCTAACTATAAACCTGAGCCAGCCCTAACTATATACCTGATTCAGCCCTAACTATAAACCTGAGCCAGCCCTAACTATAAACCTGAACCAGCCCTAACTATAAACCTGAACCAGCCCTAACTATAAACCTGTTTGTTCATCATCTTCATCTCAAAACTAAAAAAGTGTAATCGTATATAAATAACATTCACTGCACAAAAGCTGTCTTGTTTAAATGTTGTTTTTTACAGTGTAACCATTCACACAGTCAGATAAAACATTTTGTTTAAGTCCTTGTTTTATCTCTGGTTAACACACCGTAAAATTATTTATATCTTTATTGTGCTCAACGGTCTCTTAAAATACGGGAACATCATATTTGATCTGCTTCTTATTCAAATCTATTGCACTTGATTCGGATAAATAAACAGACATGAAGTCGGTCTCATTATGGAGGTTTGACCTCATCGCTCAGTCGGACACTTCATGTCTCCTCTGTGACCTCCGACCTCCACCCTGCAGGATGAAGCTCAGGTCTTTCGGCTCCTCATTGTGTGCGACAGGTTACGTGCTCAGTGCCCCCCCCCCCCCCCCTCACTGGAGGCCAACACTCGCTCATCAGAGGAATTCTGGGGGAATTTATGCACCGTCTCCCGGCTAATTGAATTAGCCGCATCGTGTCGACAGTGTGTCCATTGTGGAAGCTGCACAATGTTGGACTTCATGCGTCCAGAGCCCCCCCCCCCCACACACACACACACACACACAACGGCGTCCCAACCACTGGCTCTTTATTTTGTTCCAGTCAGTGATCTGCCTCAGGCTCCATCACTGGACTTGGACGATCATTAACCAACTGACAGAGGGGGCACCACAGGACCAGACCGGGGGGGTCGAGTCACCTACGGGGCAGGGGGGGGGGGGGGGGGGGGGGGGCAGAAAGGTCATTTACTACCACTCTCTGATATATGACCATTCATGGATGTATAAGTGTTAACCAGTGGACAGCGCTGTGTTATCTGGTCATACATTAACAAATGTTTTCATCTATTTATGTTTATTTCAACAGGAAGCCCCGCTGAGATCACAAACCTCTTACAACAGAGACCTGGTTCTGATAGCAGCCGTACAAAGAACTCCATGTTCACATCCAACCTGATCTCACATGAATGAGCTCTTGTCAGCACATTGTTGAAATCATGAGTCGGCCACAAAGGGGCTCAGTACTAGAGCGGGTCGTCTTTCAATCAGAAGAGCGGCCGTTCGATCCCCGACTACTCTGCTCCATGTCAACGTGTCAGACTCGTGATGCACCTTGCGTGGTGCCGTCATTGTATGAATGACTTGTAGTGTTAAAGTCCATTTACCATTTACACTCTAAACATATCCAGTCAATATGCAACAATCCAAGCTAGTGACGTAGCTTTCATGATGCTAGGCTAACTTCCAGCTAGGCTAACTTCCCTTGCTTCCCGTCTTTGTGCTTAACAAGGCTAAACATGTCCTGGACCTCTTGAACAGAAGAAGATCTAAAACACTGTTGTTATGACAGAATATGTTGACATGGACATTAGTTCTATGCCTCATTGTCCCCATACGAATAAACATCAAATAATTAAGAAAGGAAATGTATACATCTATCTACAGTCCATGTCTTTACAGTGAGAGGACAACCACAGCATCAATAACTGTAGAAGTAACAGCAGATCTTTGTGTCGGACGTTTCCCCTCTGGGGCTTCGTGCATTTCACCAAAACCACTAATTAGCATGACTTCTGATCCATAATGGAGCAGTCACAGGATCACTCATATGACATCGGACTTTATTTAAGAATTACACATCATGACATTACAAGGAGCAGCTTTTCAACGTTTAACAAAAGGATGAAGGTTAACAGACTTGTTTTCATGGAGTTCCTCTGGTGAGTCACGTTTAGACGTAACAAACTGTTGAACTCATTTCTGTTCATGACATTTTGTCTTATAGATAATTAAGACATGGTGTGACTATCTTCAACCAGCGAAGCCTGAGCATTTATTACTGAGTTACAAATGCATAAAACAAATATAAGATTGCAGACAGAAATAACTAAACTTAAGTAGAATCTTCAAATTATCAGTTAATAAATTAAGTATATTTAGAAAGTGATCATTTAAAAGTTAGAATGAAACGGTTGCTTTACCTTCTTTCTGAATTGTCTGAATTGTTTGGACGGATATTAAACAAATTTATAGACATTTCTTACGTTCATTACATAATTTAATTAAAATTTCGACCTGTCCATATAATCATAATTAGATGTTTTCTTCAGTATAAATAGTAATCCAGGTTTCCATGTTTTATTAAAAACTAATGTAACATTTGTGTGAAGTGTTTGTGGACATGAAGCCAACAGGAGACGTTTATCTGATAAAAAGACCTCGAACATAAAACGTAAAACATAAAACTGAAATAATGAGAGAAGAACCGTGACGCGTCGTCCTCACAGGTTTGGTGACGTGCGGTGAGGCAGTGACTCTTTCAGAGTCAGATTTACAGATATCTGAACCCAAAAGAGCAGTTTAAACCACCGTTCAACAGGCAGCTCGCACATTGACTGCTGGTTGTTTTTCATATTTCATATCAGCATTCTTTACACACACACAGGTAAGCTACATGTTTGATTCCACCAGGAGCGTCTGCTCTGTGACCTGTGACCTGTGACCTGCTCCACCATAATCTGTGTCAGAACCAGGGATTTATAAAGAGAACAACAAACACATCAAAGGTTACTTTACCGGTCCCACGGTGAGTTGCTGTTGAGTTGCTCATATTTCCCTGTTTTTTGAGAATTGTTAAAGTTTAGATATTTAATCTTCAATGTTTGCGGTCAAAGCTAAATATAAGAAGAAGAAGAGAAGTGTAGAAGAAGAGAAACGGAACTACCAGCATGAACCGACCCGTGGTCTCTCTCTCGCCCCCTTCAGGGAGGCAGCGGAACTGTTCGCTCCTCTGAGCTCCTCTGAGGTTTAATGTCAGATCAAGACTGAATAAGTTCTACACACACGTGAAATACAATACATGACCTATTCTATGGAATAAAGGACGTATAATACAAGCGTCTACAAATATTACAGTGGTGACAAACAATGAGAAAACAACAGACACACGCTCAACCCAGTTTGTGAGGGATTGCGCAATCTGAGGTGAGGCACAGCTCGCGTGTCTCTGTTTGAACAGGACACGAGCTAATTCAGAGATTTTGACTATAAAAATGTTTGAAATTATTGAAATCATACAGAAATTACATTTATAGCACAGATCAGGAGAGAAATATGATTTATTTTATTTGATCATTATTTGTTTTTGACTTTTCCTGATGTCAGGTGAGGCTCTGCCTCCCATGAACCTCATGTGTTCACATATTGAGAGCTCAGACTGGAGTCTAAAAATATGACGGGACCTCCCGTCTGTGAAAAAGAGCCTATTGTGGTCGAAACTTGGTCACAAATTCCTGAAGGCAGCTCCACATTGTTCCGTGTTCCTCGTACAGTGGGCGCTTTATTACCTCCTCACATCGGTCCTGCTGAAAACTTTGTTTACAGATTCACAAAATCCCCCAAATCCAAGTTGATATGCTAATGAAGAGGAGTACTACTGAGAGACCCCCCCGGTGACACCACCAACAGACGGGTCTTTTGTCTGGTCCAGGACCAGGACTGGGCCTCAGGGATCTGTTATTGAGATGGTGTCTGGTCTTCAGTGACAGAACATGACAGACACGCATAGCTTTGCTAATTCTGGAGCGCCTCTGGTCAGAGAGAATGAATGAAGAGATAAATACTGAATAGAACAGAGAACTCTTCATGAGACGAGGTTAACGTTTGACCTCCGAGGAATCCGATCTGTGAAGTCGACACTCAGTGAGGACACCATTCTATTATTCATCAACACGTACTTTATACCACCACAAGGTACTTTACCTATATATTACTACCACAACCAGGTACTTTACCTTCATACAAATATATATATATATATATATATATATATATATATATATACAGTGTAAGTAATAAATGAGTGGTATTTTACCTGGTTCCTGATGTTCCAGCTGACCTTCCTTCCAGTGGAAACCCCCGTCAGTGACCACGGAGGAGGACCGCCACCACGGAGCCGATCGTATCTATTTAATACATTCGTGTTGGTATCGACTTCATCACGGACACAAGCTGCTGCTGTTCTTCAGAGTTTATGAGATAATCAGATTGAGTTTACTCCGGTATGAAGAAGAAGAACAAGAAGAACAAGAACAAGAACAAGTTGAAGAAGAAGAAGAAGAACATGAAGAAGAAGGTGTTTCTAATGACATTTTTGAATTTGTGCTGATATGAAGGTTTAACCTGAATGTTTGTGTTGTTCTGGCTCAATGTTGAGTCTGCTGAGCGACAGAATGATTATTGGTCCTTTGTTCAGTGAATCATCGTCCAGTTCTCCTTCATGTCTCACTTTGTTTCCTCTTCGTGTTCATTAAACTGTGACAGCAGCAGAATTAATTTCGTGTTCTGTCTCATTTCTAAACACATTTCTGATTCATCACATAAAAACTCTACCTGCCCCGGTGCATCATGGGATCAGGGGGCGGAGCTTTCTCAGTCCTCGTCCTCATTAACATGAGTTCAACTAAACTCTCGCACTTCCACTTCATATGAAACTGGTTTATGTTTGTTTTCTCAAATTGATTACATGTTTAACACTAAAAAAGAAAGTCTTTAATTAAACTGGAGGACACGTGTTGAAGAGTAATAAAGTTTGAACTCATTATGTGGTCGTGGTTATTTCACATATTTCTGTGACATCACAAACACAGAAGAAGAAGAGCAGCTCTGTTACTGTAATGTTTTTTTATTATATTATAATTATATTAGATAAATATAAATGTACATTAATCCTGGACAGAACAAAGAGCAGAGAGGGGAAACTGAAATGAACTGAATGAGTTAACTGAAAAACAACTTTAAACTAAATCATTCAGCGTGAAACTGTGATAACTAGACCTGTTATATTGGTGGTTAGAGATGTAAATAAAGCCTCTCAGTCTCAGTTTTGTAACAATTACATTACATTTCATTCAGTGGTGGGCCGTCAGGGCCAGCTAGGCCTTCTCTGCTGGCTTAAACAGTTATAGCTATTTTATATTTTTATAATTTTTCACAAATACACTACATTTATTATAATTTGTTTTCCCATCATCTTATGTTCTCATTGCACAGCTACTGTGCTCCTCAGCTGCTCTGCTTCAGTGCAGCTTGTTTTAAGTAGAGCTTTGATCCAATCAGAGTTCACCTCTGTGTCTCTAGGTAGAAGAGAGGCCCCAGGCCTGCAGACTCACCAGTGAATCCATGTGCAGGTTAAGTGAATGGGGACGATGTTGTTGATTGACATAGTGTTCAACCAATCAGATCTTTAGTTTGACATGGTGGGCGTATTCTTTGACGTGTCAGTGGTACCCAGGTAGCCTGCTAAGTACGTTAGCATTAACGTGCGCCGTGATTGCTCAGTGGGCCAGCGCGTGACTAATGTGAAATTTAAGGAAGCTGCAGAAGTTAGTTGGAGTAGTGAGAGTTCAAATTGAAAGATATGGAAGAAATTATGAAATTTGTAGGGTTTTGCTTGGTGTAGTTTATGGTGTTCCTGGCTGACAGCGTCGCACATTTTATGTCTGTGAATGTGTTTCATTTTAACTGAATATCTTGGTGTTTAGAGCTATGCTATGCTAATCTAAGGACGCCATAGCACGGCAGGACACACTTTTGAAAACTTTTGGAGAAACACGAGTGGATCTACAGATCTACGAACACACGCAGGGAAACGGAGCTCCACAACCGTGGTCCGCTCGCGGTCGGCGGTCGGTGGTTGGCGGGCAGTCGTTACTGTTCATTTGTCGTTTTTATGAATAATATTTGAATGGCTCGTGCTCTTGTATGGTGGAATGCGTGGATCAGCTGCAGGTTTGCTGGATTGATGTGTCATGCTTTGTTGTCATATAAATATATGTGACTGGTTCTTATGACTTTGTTGTTGTCATTGTTGATTTGACTGCATTGTCCGTTAATGACGCAGCGTCCCGTCATGCACAGATTTATGTATCTGCACCGTAGCTGTTCAACTGTAGTAGGACAGCACAGAAGGCCCAGGTATACAATGCACGGCCCGCCACTGATTACATCACATTACAGTCATTCAGCAGACGCTTTTATCCAAAGAGACTTACAATCAGTGTGTTCAACATAGTCCTCAAGAGAACTACTAGTCACCAGAAGTCATGAGTTCATCTCCTTTAAACATCTCAGAGCATAAACCAGAGCAGACGTACAGAAACACACTAGCATGAACACAACCAGTGCTGAGAGGAAGGCTCAGGGTAGAGCTTCATGAAGAGGTGAGTCTTCAGCCTGATGAAAGATGGGCAGCGACTCTGCTGTCCTGACGTCAGTGGGGAGTTCATTCCACCATCGTGGGGCCAGGACAGAGAACAGAGACCGGGTCCATCGGCCGCAGGGACCTCTGAGCGACGGGGAACCGATCGCCCCGAGGCAGCAGAGCGGAGTGGTCGGGGGGGGGTGTAGGGCTAGACCATGGCCTGGAGATAGGAAGGAGCTGTTCCTTTCACTGCCCTGTAGACTAGCACCAGAGTCTGAACCTGTAGGCTAGCACCAGAGTCTGAACCTGTAGGCTAGCACCAGAGTCTGAACCTGTAGGCTAGCACCAGAGTCTGAACCTGTAGACTAGCACCAGAGTCTGAACCTGTAGACTAGCACCAGAGTCTGAACCTGTAGGCTAGCACCAGAGACTGAACCTGTAGGCTAGCACCAGAGTCTGAACCTGTAGGCTACCACCAGAGTCTGAACCTGGAGGCTAGCACCAGAGTCTGAACCTGTAGGCTAGCACCAGAGTCTGAACCTGGATGAGAGCTCTTACAGGGAGCCAGTGTAGAGCACGGAGAAGGGAGCTTGTGGGAGAACTTGGGGCGATTGAACACGAGACGAGCTGCAGCTTTCTGGACGAGCTCCAGAGGTCTGATGGCCGACGCCGGAGCTCCGGCAAGTAGAGAGCTGCAGTAGACCAGGAGGGAGATGACCAGAGCCTGGATGAGGACCTGCTCCGTCTCCTCAGTGAGGAAGAGGAGAATCCTCCTGATGTTGTAGAGCAGGAATCTGCAGGAGCGTGTAACCGATGAGATGTTTGCTGTGAACGACAGTTGGTCGTCCAGGGTCACACCCAGGTTCCTCGCAGTCCGAGTTGGCGTCACCACGGTCTCGTCCATGGTGATGGACGGGTCTCGGTGCGGGCAGCCCTTCACCAGGAGGAACAGTAGCTCGGTTTGGTCCAGGTTGAGCTTCAGGTGTTGTGTCGTCATCCACTTTGAGATGTCAGCCAAGCACACAGTGATGCGTACCTCCACTTGAGTGTCACCGGAGGAAATGACGAGACCAGCTGAGTGTCATCAGCATCACAATGGGAGGAGAAGTCATGTGAGCGAATAACAGAACCCAGAGATGTTGTGTAGAGCGAGAAGAGAAGGGGGCCCAGGACTGAACCTTGTGGAACCCCCGTAGTCAGCATGCGTGGTTCCGACATGGCCCCCCTCCATGTCACCTGGTAGGATCCACCTGTCAGGTAGGATGCAAACAGGGAGAGAGCAGAGCCTGAGACGCCATCCCCTCGAGGGTCTGGAGGAGGATCTGGTGGTTCACCGTGTCAAACGCTGCAGACAGGTCCAGGAGAACCAGGACAGAGGAGAGAGAGTTCGCTCTCGCGGCGTGAAGCGACTCCGTCACCGCAAGCAGGGCTGTCTCAGTCGAGTGACCCACTTTGAACCCGGACTGGTGGGGGTCCAGGAGGCTGTTCTGGTGGAGATAGGAAGACAGTTGGTTAAAGACGGCACGTTCAAGTGTTTTGGATAACAATGAATCTGAAGTTAAATATAATTTCAGTGATTTAATGATACAGAAGTTTACAGACTAAATTAAAAGAGAATTACTTCACTCATTTAATATATTTCATATTAAATGAGTATCAAATATCTATAACATGATTTTCTGTGAGAAACGTTTGTCTTTCTTTCTCCTTTATTTTACAAAATAAAAGCATTCCAATGTGTTTTCTGTTAGTGTGTAAACGTCTGCAGAGCATCTGATCCAGCCGCTCTTAATGAACGGAAACCTTGTAAAATTAACTTAATTACTGGCTTTTCAAATAAAAACACCTCCCTCAGTTTTCCCAGCAGGCAGCGACTTCCCTCCTCATTATTTTCACATTAAAAGCTTCGGAATGAGATTAAAAGCTGCCGTCAGACAAACTCTGTTTCTTCCCTCAGATGTGAATCCTTTTATATTCACATTTATTTGTGTGAAGCCTCAGAGGAGCAAAGAAAATGTCGAGCAATCGTTTATACAGCAACGTATTAACTCAGATTACAGACACACCTGAACTCAACTGGGTTCTTCTGTCTTTGTGGGGATCAATTTGAGTGAGACACCTTGAGAGGGAACACATTTAGGAAATCAGGGACATTAGTGAAAAGTCAGAGGATTGTGAGGACATTTCAGGATTGTGTGGACCAATGACAGAAACATTGATTAATCATGATGAAAGGTACAGTTTGTGATTCAGAACCTGCAGGACTCTGGAGGACCTGGTGTGTCTCTTTGAAGAAGCCCGTTGAGTGAAGGGCTCCTGGCTCGTCATCATCAGTTAACTGCTGAACGCTCCGTCGTGGGTTTGAACCCCGGCCAGACGGACTTGGCAGCCGTCTCTCCATGGTTATTAATATTCTTAAATGCGTGAGAAAAAACTACTTCCTGTGAGAGAGGGTTGCCATGGCGCCTCAGAGTTGACATCGTCGTCATGGTTTCTGATCAGAAGCCCAACAGCTCTTTATATTCTGGATCTTTGTGTTGGTCTCTGGAACAGGAAGGGTCCCATCGAGGGACACAACAACATGTTTGTGTCTCTGAGGACGTTTCTCATCACAGAAACAACAAACTGAGTTGAATGTGATTTATTCTCTTTTTAGTTTTACTCACCTGGAAGCAGAAGTTCATGTTAGAAAGAAAGAAAACATCTCTATGATGAAGTATGAGGACGTTCATTCGAAGAAATATAGTAATACCATCATATCATATTCTCTTGTTATAAAATATAACTTTCACATTGAAGTAACATTTATATTTGAATGAAACACAACATTTAAACATCAGTGAACCCGGATGTCTTTCACCAGAGATGAGCTCCTAACATCAGGAAACAACTCCACAGGACAGACCAACTTTGATTTGACCTTCCATTGAATTACTGGACAGTGAAAGGTGAGCTCACCTTTACTGCAGCAGTGAAACGCCGTAGGAGAGGCAACGAGCCGGGGATGTTTCTCTTCAACGTGTTCAATGAGCAACAATCTGGATGAACTTCAGCTACTGGTGATGACAAACAGTGACTTTTCTTCATGAGACCTGGTTCTGTGGAATGATACCGGACTCTAACCTCAAGCTGGCCAGCTATCAGCTGTTCAGAATCGAAGGTGCAGGACCACTGCTCAGCAGGAGCCTGTGTACCCCCCATCCCCCACCTCAGTGACGACTCCTCTAAAATCCCAACTTGACTTGTGTGCTGTTGTAGGGCCTGGTTTTCTTGACCTCAATCAAAATATTCCAACTTTAACTTCTGTGTTGGTGCAGTCTCAATGAGTCTCAATGAGTCTCAATGAGTCTCAATGAGTCTCAATGAGTCTCAATGGATAGTAATTGATCATCTGCTGGTGTCCAACAGGGATCTATTGTAGGTCCTCACCTGTTCACTCATTGTCCCCAAGTTCAAACCCAACAGATGAAGATATCACTGTTCTATTTGTACATGAAAGAACCAAAGCACATGTTGCAGCTAGACTCACAAGTATATATATATATATATATATATATATATATATATATATATATATTATATAGAATTCATTACACACAGGGTGACCTAAACCCCAGAGAGAGTCTATGGACCTAAACCCATAACACCTCAGCAGGGCCACAGGCTGATCGCCTCCGTGCCGCATTGATGCAGTAATTCATGCAAAAGGAGCCCCGACCAAGTATTGAGTGCAGACTGTATACTGTACACTGTACACTGTACACTGTACACTGTATACTGTATACTGTACACTGTACACTGTACACTGTACACTGTATACTGTACACTGTACACTGTATACTGTATACTGTATACTGTATACTGTACACTGTACACTGTACACTGTACGCTGTATGCTGTACACTGTACACTGTACACTGTACACTGTATACTGTATACTGTACACTGTATGCTGTATACTGTATACTGTACACTGTATACTTTATACTGTATACTGTATAGAGTATACTGTATACTGTACACTGTATACTTTATACTGTATACAGTATACTGTATACTGTATACTGTACACTGTATACTGTATACTGTACACTGTATACTTTATACTGTATGCTGTATAGAGTATACTGTATACTGTACACTGTATACTGTATAGAGTATACTCTATACTGTATACTGTATACTGTACACTGTACACTGTATACTTTATACTGTACACTGTATACTGTATACTGTATGCTGTACACTGTACACTGTACACTGTACACTGTATACTGTATACTGTACACTGTACACTGTACACTGTATACTGTATACTGTATACTTTATACTGTATACTGTATACTGTATACTGTACATGTACATACTTTTCAGTAGGCCAACATTTCTGTATTAAAAATTCTTCTAATTTCCGGATACTGAATTGTGGGTTTTCATTAGCTGTAAGCCATAATCATCAAAATTAAAAGAAATAAACGCTTGAAATATAATGTGTGTAATGAATATATGGAATATATGAGTTTCACTTTTTGAATTGAATTACTGAAATACATTTTTCGATGATATTCTAATTCATTGAGATGCACCTGTACATATACAGTATATATAGTATGTATATATATATATATATATATACTGTATATACATGGTATATGATCATATAAAATCAGTACATGTATGTTTTATTGGGGGTTTACAGTAAACACAGAGCAGGAGGAAGTGGTTCTTCAGTTCATGTGTGTGTGTGTGTCTCCTCTCAGTGATTCTTCAGGTTGAATTCTGATTAAATTCAGGAGAAATAAGTGAAGAAGTGCAGCGCTGCATCGGTCCGTCATGCGACCTCTGAGACAAAACAACATTCATATATTCCAATTAGACGAGTTCCACTCTGATGATTCCTCGGTTTTACATTTCTGTTTGTGTCGGCACATTAACTCTTTTTCTTTAATTGACCAGAAAGCATCAGATATTCTGCTGTTTGTGAAGAGGAGCTGAGTCCTGAATACAGATTCTAACAAAGAGACAAAGAGTTAGTCTGAGCTTTAAATAAAGTCCTCCAGGTGTCAAACAGCTCGACGTTCACCTCCAGACGTGTCCAACAAACAGACTTTAGAGACCAGGAGGGATGCTAGAGATGGTCTAGAGATGGTCTAGAGATGGTCTAGAGAGGGTCTAGAGAGGGTCTAGAGATGGTCTAGAGTTGGTCTAGAGATGGTCTAGAGATGGTCTAGAGATGGTCTAGAGATGGTCTAGAGTTGGACTAGAGTTGGTCTAGAGTTGGTCTAGAGATGGTCTAGAGTTGGTCTAGAGTTGGACTAGAGATGGTCTAGAGATGGTCTAGAGATGGTCTAGAGATGGTCTAGAGTTGGTCTAGAGATGGTCTAGAGTTGGACTAGAGTTGGTCTAGAGATGGTCTAGAGTTGGTCTAGAGTTGGACTAGAGATGGTCTAGAGATGGTCTAGAGATGGTCTAGAGATGGTCTAGAGTTGGTCTAGAGATGGTCTAGAGATGGTCTAGAGTTGGTCTAGAGATGGTCTAGAGATGGTCTAGAGTTGGACTAGAGTTTGTCTAGAGATGGTCTAGAGTTGGTCTAGAGTTGGACTAGAGATGGTCTAGAGATGGTCTAGAGATGGTCTAGAGATGGTCTAGAGTTGGTCTAGAGATGGTCTAGAGATGGTCTAGAGTTGGTCTAGAGATGGTCTAGAGATGGTCTAGAGTTGGTCTAGAGATGGTCTAGAGTTGGTCTAGAGTTGGTCTAGAGATGGTCTAGAGATGGTCTAGAGTTGGTCTAGAGATGGTCTAGAGTTGGTCTAGAGATGGTCTAGAGATGGTCTAGAGTTGGTCTAGAGTTGGTCTAGAGATGGTCTAGAGTTGGTCTAGAGATGGTCTAGAGATGGTCTAGAGTTGGTCTAGAGATGGTCTAGAGTTGGTCTAGAGTTGGTCTAGAGATGGTCTAGAGATGGTCTAGAGTTGGTCTAGAGATGGTCTAGAGTTGGTCTAGAGATGGTCTAGAGATGGTCTAGAGTTGGTCTAGAGTTGGTCTAGAGATGGTCTAGAGTTGGTCTAGAGATGGTCTAGAGATGGTCTAGAGTTGGTCTAGAGATGGTCTAGAGTTGGTCTAGAGATGGTCTAGAGATGGTCTAGAGATGGTCTAGAGATGGTCTAGAGTTGGTCTAGAGATGGTCTAGAGTTGGTCTAGATGGTCTAGAGATGGTCTAGAGATGGTCTAGAGATGGTCTAGAGTTGGTCTAGAGATGGTCTAGAGATGGTCTAGAGATGGTCTAGAGTTGGTCTAGAGATGGTCTAGAGATGGTCTAGAGTTGGTCTAGAGATGGTCTAGAGTTGGTCTAGAGATGGTCTAGAGATGGTCTAGAGATGGTCTAGAGTTGGTCTAGAGATGGTCTAGAGATGGTCTAGAGATGGTCTAGAGATGGTCTAGAGTTGGTCTAGAGTTGGTCTAGAGATGGTCTAGAGTTGGTCTAGAGTTGGTCTAGAGATGGTCTAGAGATGGTCTAGAGTTGGTCTAGAGTTGGTCTAGAGATGGTCTAGAGTTGGTCTAGAGTTGGGACTAATAAAGGGTCAGTGTGTGTGTGTGTGTGTGTGTGTGTGTGTGACATCACACTGTGAGGTCACTGCGTGTTGATATCAGTTTGTTAAAAGTTGTTTACATTTTAATTGAACTTATTTAAATTGTGGGGCATTTCTTTCATATTGTTCCGGTTTTATTAACATTAGTCCTATTTTTAGGAATATAAACTTGTAATAAGTTGTAATTAGAGAAGTTTTAATATTACGAGAATGTGAAACAAAGTCATAAAATGAGAATTAGGTCAGAATGAAATAAAGTTGATGTGTTTTTAAATAAATTATAATATAAAGCAATAAATCAACACATTTTAGTTAATGTGATTATAGAATTGTAATCATGAGAAGTCTTAATTAGAAATCATATCACAAATATTGAAAATAAATTCAGGAACACTTCATTGTGAGGATGAGAATCAGCAGATGATTTCAGAGCGTCGTCCTCTGAAGTCTTCAGAGTGGAACAAGTTAAATCCTGAGTGTTACTGAGTGTCTGTTAAAGTCCTCTCAGCAGCATTCACAGTGACAGTGGTCTTCAGACTGAAGGACAGAATCACACAGTGACAGCCCATAATTTCATCTGAGCAGAGACGAGTGAAGCTGTGTGGGCTCGTCTGAAGCTCATGGCAGCCAACAATTATCACATTTCAAGGAAATGTCAGTGAGGCCCCGAGACCGAGCTGCTGCTCACCTCCAGCTGCTTCTTAACAACTTTATTGAGACAATTATACAAGTTTAAAATACTAAAATACTACGTCAAAAAATCAGATTATTAACACAACAGAGAGACGAGAGGAAGTCAGAAAAGAGCTTCAACACGTTTTCACAGCGAATTCTGATAGAAAGTAAATATGTTGTTTGATATGAACAGTCTACTATATATATATATATATATATATATATATATATATATATATACTGTATATATATACATACACATACATACACACACACACACACACACACACACACACACACACCGGCCACTTTATTAGGGACACCTTGCTGGTACCGGGTTGGACCCTTCTGCCTTCAGAACTGCCTGAACTCTTGCTAGCAGAGATTCAACAAGGTGTTGGAAACACTCCTCATACATTCTGCTCCACATGGACGCGATAGCTTCACACAGTTGCTGCAGATTTGTCGGCTGCACATCATGATGAGAATCTCCCGTTCCACCTCATCCCAAAGCTGCTCTGTTGGACTGAGATGTGGTGACTGAGGAGGCCGTTAAAATACAGTGAACTCATCGTCATGTTCAAGAAAGCAGTTTGAGATGATGTGATCTTTGTGATGCTGCATCATGCTGCTGGAGGAGCATCAGAAGATGGTCCACTGGGTCATAAAGGATGCACACGGTCAGCAACAAGACTCAGGTAGGCCGTGGGGTTTAAACCATGCTCAGTTGGTACTAAGGGACCCAAAGTGTGCCAAGAAAATAACCCCCCACCCACACACACACACACACACACACACCATTACACCAGCAGCCTGAACCGTTGACACAAGGCAGGATGGATCCATGCTGTCATGTTGTTTACGACACATTGTGACCCGACCATCTGAATGTTGCAGCTGAAATCCAGACTCATCAGACCAGCCAACGTTGTTCAGACCTTCTGTTGTCACATGTTGGTGAGCCTGTAGCCTGCAGCCTGCAGCCTGTAGCCTGTAGCCTGTAGCCTGTAGCCTGTAGCCTGCAGCCTGTAGCCTGTAGCCTGCAGCCTGTAGCCTGTAGCCTGTAGCCTGCAGCCTGTAGCCTGCAGCCTGTAGCCTGTAGCCTGTAGCCTGCAGCCTGTAGCCTGCAGCCTGTAGCCTGTAGCCTGTAGCCTGTAGCCTGCAGCCTGTAGCCTGTAGCCTGCAGCCTGTAGCCTGTAGCCTGTAGCCTGCAGCCTGCAGCCTGCAGCCTGTAGCCTGTAGCCTGCAGCCTGTAGCCTGTAGCCTGTAGCCTGTAGCCTGTAGCATGCAGCCTGTAGCCTGTAGCCTGCAGCCTGTAGCCTGTAGCCTGTAGCCTGCAGCCTGTAGCCTGCAGCCTGTAGCCTGTAGCCTGTAGCCTGCAGCCTGTAGCCTGCAGCCTGTAGCCTGTAGCCTGTAGCCTGTAGCCTGCAGCCTGTAGCCTGTAGCCTGCAGCCTGTAGCCTGTAGCCTGTAGCCTGCAGCCTGCAGCCTGCAGCCTGTAGCCTGTAGCCTGCAGCCTGTAGCCTGTAGCCTGTAGCCTGTAGCCTGTAGCCTGCAGCCTGTAGCCTGTAGCCTGTAGCCTGTAGCCTGTAGCCTGTAGCCTGCAGCCTGTAGCCTGTAGCCTGTAGCCTGTAGCCTGGAAAATGACCACATCTTTTATTTTATTGTGTTTTATGTTTGAACTAATGGAGTATGTCATAGTTCAAGGACCCTGGGAACCCTGAGAACCCTGCGAACCCTGAGAACCCTGAGAACCCTGAGAACCCTGAGAACCCTGCGAACCCTGAGAACCCTGAGAACCCTGGGAACCCTGGGAACCCTGGACCCTCGTGAGTTACGAACTATCTCAGCACCATTAGCCGTATGCTACTAGCTCTGACTTAGCCTAGCCATCGTGGTACTTTAGCCACTGAGTCGTAGCACGACGTTATTTTAAATAGAAGGGAATGAGAGTATTTGTGTAATGAGTGTGTGTGTGTGTTACACTGTGTGAACAGAGAGGGGTTCTATGACTGAGTGTCATGTTCTCTGGATCTAAAGCCTCATTCTGCTCATCACGGTGCAGGAAGCACGAGGTGTTAGTGACGGACATTTATGTTCACATTATCTTCTAACATGATTCAGCTGTAGTGAGTCATGTGTAAACTGTGAACCCGACATGTAGGGTTCAGCATTAAACGCTTGTATTGTAAGTTTGATATTGAAAAGCTAAGAAGTGAACAGTTAGAGTTGAATGGATGCAGAAGCTCTGAAAGCCTGTGAAGTTATACAGGCGAGGGTTCGATAGCCCTGAATCCTGGACTGGATCTGGACTCCTCACTGGACTGGATTTCCTCCCTGAAGAGGGGGATGGACCTGCTGTCAGTGTGGAGAGAACTCAGAACTGTTGAACACATTCTGTTCCTTTGGGAGGAGAAACATTTCATGTTATTTCGGCTGCACCCAGTAAAAGACATTTCCAACAGAAAGAGGTTGAATGCCGGCAGCACTGAAGTTGTTCTATTAAATGTCTGTTATTACGATCCTCTCTCTACAGTGAGCTCTGTGTGTGTTTCCTGGTTGTGGTGTCTGTTGTTGTTCGTTAGCTCTCCTCACACACTGGTCCAGTGACGTTTAAATAACATGAACAGACTCAAACCTCAGTCCTGTAACTTTAATAACGATCAGAGAACGTCGACCGTCCCGTCAGCGTTCAGACCAGCAGAGTTTCTCTCATATGTTGCACAGATTAAAGACCGGCAGAGACTGAAGAGTCTTCTCTTCTGGTCTCTCTCAGATTATCAGACACACAGGTGGTGTCCTGCTCTCAATCCGTCCTCAAACATCCGTCCAGCTGCAGCAGGAAACATCTGTCCTGATTGCTTTTTTGTAAGACTGATTAACAACATAAATCCTCCACCTTGTGTGAGTGTAACGTCTGAGGATCAAAGTAAATCCTCCTCCGCAATCCAGCTCCCAGATCCCCCATGACGGCACACACACAGACACACACACGCACACACACACGCACACACAACACCCCCACACACACGCAGACACACACACAACACCCCCACACACACGCACACACAACACCCCCACACACACGCAGACACACACACAACACCCCCACACACACGCACACACACAACACCCCCACACACACGCACACACACGCACACACACAACACCCCCACACACACGCAGACACACACACAACACCCCCACACACACGCACACACACAACACCCCCACACACACGCACACACACGCACACACACAACACCCCCACACACACGCACACACACACGCACACACAACACCCCCACACACACGCAGACACACACACACACCCCCACACACACGCACACACAACACCCCCCCACACACGCACACACACAACACCCCCACACACACGCACACACACGCACACACACAACACCCCCACACACACGCACACACACACGCACACACAACACCCCCACACACACGCAGACACACACACACACCCCCACACACACGCACACACAACACCCCCCCACACACGCACACACACAGACACACACACCCCCACACACACGCACACACAACCCCCCCCCACACACGCACACACACAGACACACACACCCCCACACACACGCACACACAACACCCCCCCACACACACACACACACAGACACACACACCCCCCACACACACACACAACACCCCCCCACACACGCACACACACAGACACACACACCCCCACACACGCACACACACACACACACAACACCCCCACACACACACACACACAACACCCCCCACACACACACACACAACACCCCCCCACACACGCACACACACAGACACACACACCCCCACACACGCAGACACACACACACACCCCCACACACACGCACACACAACACCCCACACAACACCCCCACACACACGCACACACAACCCCCCCCCACACACGCACACACACAGACACACACACCCCCACACACACGCACACACAACCCCCCCCCACACACGCACACACACAGACACACACACCCCCACACACACACACACGCACACACAACACCCCCCCACACACACACACACACAACACCCCCCACACACACACACACAACACCCCCCCACACACGCACACACACAGACACACACACCCCCACACACGCACACACACACACACACAACACCCCCACACACACACACACACAACACCCCCCACACACACACACACAACACCCCCCCACACACGCACACACACAGACACACACACCCCCACACACGCACACACACGCACACACAACACCCCCCACACACACACACACACACACAACACCCCCACACACACGCACACACACACACACACACAACACCCCCCCCCCACACACACACACATACATACCAGTATATACATATATGTGTACATATATGTATGTATGTATACATATATACGTGTATACAGGGGGCGACTCCTCTGGTTGTATAGAAGTCTATGAGAAAATGACTCTACTTCTCTCTTGATTTATTACCTCAGTAAACATTGTAAACATGAGTTTATGGTCTCAATCTCTAGTTTCAAGTCTTCTTCAATACAGCATGATGTTCATTTAGTAAATGATGGTCCATTTAGAGTCACACAGACCATAAAGCAGGGGATGCTTTAGGGGCGGGGCTACACAGTGATTGACAGGTCTCTACGTCACTCCTCAGTCCTAATATGGTCACTTCCTGTTCACTGGAACAACAGAAACAAGATGGCGACGACCAAAACGCTGAAACTCGAGACTTCAAAACATTAATCTACAAACTGATGAGATACGTCGTCATGGCGACGTCCACTTCTGATTTATCATCTATGACAGGGGTGTCAAACATACGGCCCGCGGGCCGGATCCGGCCCGCCACGTCATTTTATGTGCAGCAAAGAAGCGAAGCTCCCAGGATGCATTGCACCAGACCACAGACTGGATGACTTCATTAATGTAGACGTGGTCTTGGTATCAGATTGTTTTTATGAACATGAATTTAATCAGATTTGTGTCACATTTTTGTGTTAACTGTTGTTTTGAATTGTCTAACTGTTGCTGGAACAAAAGAGCTTCTGAGTGTTCAGCAGAACACTGAATGAGCTTCTCAGTCCATCAACACCTTCACAGGAAACTATTGTTTTTAACTCGGCCTTGTTCTCTTTTCTTCAGTGACCTCTAGTGAGTCCGGGGTTAGGCCAACCACTAAGCCAGCCTCTGATCATCTTATTGATCCTCCACAGTGACGCCCCCCCAGCGGAGCACAGAGGACACAAGCTAACGTCCCCGGTAAAGAACATGAAGAAGTATCTACGCTTCCTCTAGAAGAGGAGTCTTGACTGAGCTTTTTTAAATACAGCATCAGTGTTCTTCTTCCAGTTTAATTTATTGTCCAGATAGACCCCAAGATATTTATATGACTGGACCATTTCTATTTGCTGACCCTTGATCAGCACTGGGGAGAAACATTTAGTTTAAAAAGATGTTCATCACACCAGCTGACCCGTTTATAGGCCCAGTCATTGTCTCGGGTCAGTAGACCATCCAGTGTCATGTGAGAACTTCTGGATGTTACACATCACATGCAGTCAGCTGTATAAAGTGAGAATAAACAGGATAAAACTGTTCCCTGTGGTGCTCCAGTTTTAGTTAAGATAGTGTCAGACAGTTTATGAAGCCTGACATTTACATTACAGTCATTCAGCAGATGCTGTTATCCAAAGCGACCTACAGTCAGTGTGTTCAACATAGTATTCAAGAGAACTACTCGTCACCAGAAGTCATGAGAGCATCTCCTTTAAACATCTCAGAGCATAAACCAGAGCAGACGTACAGAAACACACTAGCATGAACACAACCAGTGCTGAGAGGAAGGCTCAGGGTAGACCTTCATGAAGAGGTGAGTCTTCAGCCTGATGAAAGATGGGCAGCGACTCTGCTGTCCTGACGTCAGTGGGGAGTTCATTCCACCATCGTGGGGCCAGGACAGAGAACAGAGACCGGGTCCATCGTTCCTTTCACTGCCCTGTAGGCTAGCACCAGTGTCTGAACCTGGATGAGAGCTCTTACAGGGAGCCAGTGTAGAGAACGGAGAAGGGAAGTTCTGTGGGAGAACTTGGGGCGATTGAACACCAGACGAGCTGAGCTTCCTCAGTGAGGAAGAGGAGAATCCTCCTGATGTTGTAGAGCAGGAATCTGCAGGAGCGTGTAACCGATGAGATGTTTGCTGAGAACGACAGTTGGTCGTCCAGGGTCACACCCAGGTTCCTCGCAGTCCGAGTTGGCGTCACCACGGTCTCGTCCATGGTGATGGACGGGTCTCGGTGCGGGCAGCCCTTCACCAGGAGGAACAGTAGGTCGGTTTGGTCCAGGTTGAGCTTCAGGTGTTGTGTCGTCATCCACTTCAAGATGTCAGCCAAGCACACAGTGATGCGCACCTCCACTTGAGTGTCACCGGGAGGAAATGACAAGACCAGTCATGCGAGCGAATAACATAACCCAGAGATGTTGTGTAGAGCGAGAAGAGAAGGGGGCCCAGGACTGAACCTTGGCCCCCTTCACAAACTGGTCGAGACAAAAGGTAATCCAAGACCAAAGCAATAGTTGTATTGTGCAGTGAAATTCATATGTTTTTTAGCTAAAAGCTGTGGTTGGATTGTATTAAAAGCACTAGAAAAGTCAAAAAACATGATCCTAACAGACCTGATGACTATAAATACTTTGGAGCATAAAAAGTAGTGCATCATCTACCAACACACCCTTCATCTCTGAAGACTGAGACCTGTCTACTCAGGTGACCCAGGACAACCCTCTCAGAACACTTCATCATGTGTGACATCAGGTCCACAGGTCTCAGGTCTACAGGTCTACAGGTCCACAGGTCACAGGTCTACAGGTCCACAGGTCTCAGGTCTACAGGTCTACAGGTCTACAGGTCCACAGGTCCACAGGTCTCAGGTCTACAGGTCTACAGGTCTACAGGTCCACAGGTCTACAGGTCTACAGGTCTACAGGTCTCATGTTAGTAAGACTGTGACTCCTCACACGGTGTTTCTTTGGAACTAAACAAGATGTTTTCCACATTATTGGAATGTCTGATGAAGACAGAGACAAGGAAAAGATAAAAACTTGATATAAACGTAATAATATATATATACAGTATATATATATACATATATATATATTATTTTTTTTTTCTATAAACATGTTTTATATAATTGTACCAGAATATTTAGTTGTTGTTTTTGGAGTTTGTTTTTTCTTCTTTGTACTGAACAAATGCTTCCATTCATTATTTTATATTTCAGACATAAAGAGACATTTAAAACAATAAAGACTTTGTAGTAGTTATTTATTGGTTTATTTTGTACGGGACAGTGAACATTATTAAGAACATTGCTGTAAAGAGGCTATTTTTCATCTGTGGTCCCAAGGCAAAAAAACAACCGCTGTCATTGGCTGTAAATCCTCTACCCAGCATGCAACAGCTTTCATTAGGATGTGAAGTCATCAAAAGCAAACAGCAGTAAAACAACGACATTAAGACGAACAGAGAACTAACAGATGAATCTGATGAGATGTAAACAGTTATTATTTATTATATATTATCAAAGCTTTGTGACGGTGTAGTAAGGTAGTGAACAGAGTACTCTGAACAGGTAGTGAACAGAGTACTCTGAACAGGTAGAGAACAGAGTACTCTGAACAGGTAGTGAACAGAGTACCTGAACAGGTAGTGAACCGAGTACCTGAACAGGTAGAGAACAGAGTACCTGAACAGGTAGAGAACAGAGTACTCTGAACAGGTAGAGAACAGAGTACCTGAACAGGTAGTGAACAGAGTACCTGAACAGGTAGTGAACAGAGTACCTGAACAGGTAGAGAACAGAGTACCTGAACAGGTAGAGAACAGAGTACCTGAACAGGTAGTGAACAGAGTACCTGAGCAGGTAGTGAACAGAGTACCTGAACAGGTAGAGAACAGAGTACCTGAACAGGTAGTGAACAGAGTACCTGAGCAGGTAGTGAACAGAGTACCTGAACAGGTAGTGAACAGAGTACCTGAGCAGGTAGTGAACAGAGTACCTGAACAGGTAGTGAACAGAGTACCTGAGCAGGTAGTGAACAGAGTACCTGAACAGGTAGAGAACAGAGTACTCTGAACAGGTAGAGAACAGAGTACCTGAACAGGTAGAGAACAGAGTACCTGAACAGGTAGAGAACAGAGTACCTGAACAGGTAGAGAACAGAGTACTCTGAACAGGTAGTGAACAGAGTACCTGAACAGGTAGTGAACCGAGTACCTGAACAGGTAGTGAACAGAGTACCTGAACAGGTAGTGAACAGAGTACCTGAACAGGTAGTGAACAGAGTACCTGAACAGGTAGAGAACAGAGTACTCTGAACAGGTAGAGAACAGAGTACCTGAACAGGTAGAGAACAGAGTACCTGAACAGGTAGAGAACAGAGTACCTGAACAGGTAGAGAACAGAGTACCTGAACAGGTAGAGAACAGAGTACCTGAACAGGTAGTGAACAGAGTACCTGAACAGGTAGTGAACAGAGTACCTGAACAGGTAGTGAACAGAGTACCTGAACAGGTAGTGAACAGAGTACCTGAACAGGTAGTGAACCGAGTACCTGAACAGGTAGTGAACAGAGTACCTGAACAGGTAGAGAACAGAGTACCTGAACAGGTAGTGAACAGAGTACCTGAGCAGGTAGTGAACAGAGTACCTGAACAGGTAGTGAACCGAGTACCTGAACAGGTAGTGAACAGAGTACCTGAACAGGTAGTGAACAGAGTACCTGAGCAGGTAGTGAACAGAGTACCTGAACAGGTAGTGAACCGAGTACCTGAACAGGTAGTGAACAGAGTACCTGAACAGGTAGTGAACAGAGTACCTGAACAGGTAGTGAACAGAGTACCTGAAAAGGTAGTTTCATAGGCAGTATATAGTACTCAGTATATCTAACATGTCAGATGATATTTGTGTTGATGTAGATGCTCTTGATGACATCATCAGGTGAATACTAGCAGCAGATTGTTTTTTTCTCATTTTTTTACCTTTTAAATCTGCATTAGTGTAAAAATAAAAGCCTCTTACAGCCTCAAATGAAAATCCTCTTGAGTGTATGAGCTGCAGCCAACAGACTGTTCAGGTATCAGTTCTGAATCAGAGGCCTGATGATGATGATGATGATGATGAAATCCCCCCCCCTTCTGTGTCGACACACAGCTTCTTGGCACGCCCACTATTTAACTAAAGAGATGAATATTTGAGTTGATGATTGAGAGCTGAACTCTCCTTTTATTCGGATAGTTTGAAGGTGCATGTGTGGATGTAGATAAATCCGGATTCTTTATCCATTGGGACTAATATATGAAATGTATCAGAGAGCAGGTTTGAGGTGAGCTCACGTAGAGCAGCTTAAAGCATGAAATCCACTGTGAGTGGGAAGCACTCTGCAGCATGTTGCAGTATAAATAGTGCTCGCAGTGGAAGTGGACTGTAGGATAGCGAGGCGGCAGCAGCATTAGAAGCATATTAAGTGCAGCAGAAGCAGATAAGCTCCAACAGATGTGTTTGGGTGTTGACATTGTTTGTATTTGCAATCTGATGGATCAAAATGTTTCACTCCACTAATAGGCTTTTATTTTTGTACATTTTGGATTTACCCCCCCCCCCCCCCCCTCCTCACGTCCCCCCGGACTGGATGTAAAGACACTCAATTATTTTAAAGGTCCAGACTGACTCTTTTTGTCAGAATTGAAAAATTCTACGTCAGCATTCTTCACAACAAAGTAAAAACAAAGTAATACTTGCTGGATACACAGTATTGCTGTATGTAATGTATTATCTCACTTGTTAACACATAATGCTTTTGAAATGTTTCCATGGAAACTGCAATAAAACTACAAACTAAACCATGAAAAAAACACAAAGAAGCTGAAGTAGACGACGTTTGTCCGACTCATCCTGCAAGAAAAGATAAGTGAAGGTGGAGCTGAAGCTCTCAGCAGCACTTCCTTTACAGCACGTTATCTGGAAGAAATGACTTCCCTCAACAGTTGGTCTGCTGACATTTCAGCCTTACGTGTGACATCACTGAGAGGAAGAAGACCTCAGAGACACTAACACGTGTCCCTCAGCTCTCCTAGCTGCACAATTCACACTGAGTCTGTAGTTCAAACTGTAAGAGATGACGAAGTCCTTAAACGGGGAATTAGAACAAACTGATGCTAAAACATTGGAGACAACTGGAAATATCACTTAGGCACTAAACACTGGAAACATTGGACATAAGCTGCACTGAAACTATAATATAGGGATTATATCTTCTAGTATGTGTCGAACTTATATTTTCTGACGCTTTATCTGTGCTTTTCATCCTGTTGTCTCAAATATTTTGCCATCAGTTAGCTAAACAATCCAGAATCCACCTGTAGAAGATGTAAGACCCCCCCCCCCCCCCCCCATTGGACTCTACTCAGAGACATGTTAACATGGTGCACTGTCCACAGAGACATGATACTGGACCCCTTTACTAATTCCATCATCTCCTTACACCAGAATACCTTCTTGTATATTTTTATCGAAAACAGGATTTGATACAGAATGGCAGATTTCTGTGATTCACATTTGATATTGTGGTATTATCTGATGTAAATGATATATTGTGTTTATGTATCTGCAGCAGCAGCAGATTATCTCTGAGCAGAATGAGACAAATATCAACAGCACGGTTTGTGTTGATGAAGAGATTTGTATGAGCGTGTGTGTGTGTGTGTGTATATGAGTGAGTGTGTATATGAGCGTGTGTGTGTGTGTGTGTATATATGAGTGAGTGTGTATATGAGTGTGTGTGTGTGTGTGTATATGAGTGAGTGTGTATATGAGTGTGTGTGTGTGTGTGTGTATATGAGCGTGTGTGTATATGAGCGTGTGTATATGAGTGAGTGTGTATATGCGTGCGTGTGTGTGTGTGTGTGTGTGTGATGAGATGTTTGTGAGGCTTTGATGTGGGTGAGGAGGCCTCAGGGCTCCTCAGTCAGAGGGGGGGGGGGGGGGGGGTGCCAAAATAAAAATGCACGGAGGCTCGGAGATATTACATAAGCACTTAGCTGCATGAATACTCCTCAAATACCTGGCATTAGAGGAGCCTAATCTGCTTACAGAGACATTATGGGATGCACTCTGCTGCTGTGACAGGTGTCTCTGCATTAGGATGAAGATTATCGTGGCTCGGATGCTGCACTCATCTTCAATAACAGACAGACAGGAGCTGTGGGGGGACCATTTAATCCACATCTGAGATTCACAAAGATACACCAACAATACCAGTCTTCACGACAAATGACTGTACTTCACTGCACATCACTATACTTCACATCACCAGATATCACTATACTTCACTAGATATCACTATACTTCACTAGATATCACTATACTTCACTAGATATCACTATACTTCACTAGATATCACTATACTTCACCAGATATCACTATACTTCACCAGATATCACTATACTTCACTAGATATCACTATACTTCACTAGATATCACTATACTTCACTAGATATCACTATACTTCACTAGATATCACTATACTTCACTAGATATCACTATACTTCACTAGATATCACTATACTTCACTAGATATCACTATACTTCACTAGATATCACTATACTTCACCAGATATCACTATACTTCACTAGATATCACTACTTCACTAGATATCACTATACTTCACTAGATATCACTATACTTCACCAGATATCACTATACTTCACTAGATATCACTATACTTCACTAGATATCACTATACTTCACTAGATATCACTACACATCACTATACTACATTATACTTTACCAGTGTTGGGCCGTCAGGGCCTGCAAAGCCTTCTCTGCTGTTCTAAACAGAATCACAAAGTTATAGCCATTTTATATATTTTCTTAAATACACTACATGTGTTATAACTTATACAAATATTTGTCCCATCATCTTATGTTCTCATTGCACAGCTACTGTGCTCCTCAGCTGCTCTGCTTCAGTGCAGCTTGTTTTAAGTAGAGCTTTGATCCAATCAGAGTTCACCTCTGTGTCTCTAGGTAGAAGAGAGGCCCCAGGCCTGCAGACTCACCAGTGAATCCATGTGCAGGTTAAGTGAATGGGGACGATATTGTTGATCGTCATAGTGTTCAACCAATCAGATCTTTAGTTTGACATGTTGGGCGTATTCTTTGACGTGTCAGAGCTGCTAGCTGGCCTACAGCTATGTCAGCATTAACTCGCAGCTCAGTTTTCAGGAGCAGCTCTGCAGTGAGGTGCAGCGTGCGCTGTGATTGGTCAGTGGGCGAGCACGTGACTATTGTGAAACGAAACTTAAGCAGACGCTCAGTCGGAGTAGTGAGAGTTCAAATTGAAAGAATTTATGACATTTTTTGCATTTTGCTTGGTGTAGATTATTGTATTTTTGTGCATTTTTTTATATCCTTGCTGCTGTAACACACAAATTTCCCCCTGGGGATGAATAAAGTATCCATCCATCCATCCATTCAGCTGACGACCCTCCAATCAGCACCTGCAACAGATAATGTTGGGAGGAGGGTCGTCACACTACATACAAAACACTATACTTCCCTACACTCCACTATATTTCATATATACACATGCTGAGGACAAGAGTGTCTGTTGTTTCAATGAAAATGTGAAACGGTTAGTGTACATTTTATGGAGAAGCAACATACAACAGTTACTTCTGATCTTTAGGTTTGAGTTTTCAGAGGATTCTGCCCCAAAGTTATAATGAAAATCCCACGAACGTGACAAGAAACTTTCAGTAAATGACCACCAGACCCCTCAGGGTCACTGACCTCCCCTGGTGGCCCCCGTCAGTAGTAGATGAACATTGGTCCTTAGAGGGCCATCCCACAGGCTTAAACCATTAACTGGTCCAGGGTCAGCTCAGTGAACGTGCAGCTTCTCCCTCAGCTTTAATGTTTCCACATCATAGAGTCTCAGTGAACCAACTACCCATCTACTACTAGCTTCGTATAATCTACATTTACACTCATTGGTTATTGGGAAGAAAAACGACTACTAAGAATTTAGTCCAATAAACAAACTATCACAACCTACACGGGTCATACTGCCCCAGTTAGTGTCACAGACAACAGAGACGGTTAAAGTAAACCATGAGCCGACGCCACACGTGAAGTTTATAGAAGAACATTTTACGTGTTCTTGCCTTGCTGCTAGTGAGTAGTTGTGAGGACGGTGTTCAGACCTGCAGCTTTATGAGGACGGTGTTCAGACCTGCAGCTTTATGAGGACGGTGTTCAGACCTGCAGCTTTATGAGGACGGTGTTCAGACCTGCAGCAGCTTTATGAGGACGGTGTTCAGACCTGCAGCTTTATGAGGACGGTGTTCAGACCTGCAGCAGCTTTATGAGGACGGTGTTCAGACCTGCAGCTTCATGAGGATGGTGTTCAGACCTGCAGCAGCTTTATGAGGACGGTGTTCAGACCTGCAGCAGCTTTATGAGGACGGTGTTCAGACCTGCAGCTTCATGAGGATGGTGTTCAGACCTGCAGCAGCTTTATGAGGACGGTGTTCAGACCTGCAGCAGCTTTATGAGGACGGTGTTCAGACCTGCAGCTTCATGAGGACGGTGTTCAGACCTGCAGCAGCTTTATGAGGACGGTGTTCAGACCTACAGCTTTATGAGGATGGTGTTCAGACCTGCAGCTTTATGAGGACGGTGTTCAGACCTGCAGCTTTATGAGGACGGTGTTCAGACCTGCAGCTTTATGAGGACGGTGTTCAGACCTGCAGCTTTATGAGGACGGTGTTCAGACCTGCAGCTTTATGAGGACAGTGTTCAGACCTGCAGCTTTATGAGGACAGTGTTCAGACCTGCAGCTTTATGAGGACGGTGTTCAGACCTGCAGCTTTATGAGGACGGTGTTCAGGTGTTTTTAGCCTGCAGCAGCGTTATGAGGACACTTCCACTGCTCATTGTGTGCAGAGAGTTAATCAGTGTTTGCGCCCTGCAGCTCTCCTGTTGCTTAAACAGCCTCCTCGTTGTCGTAGACTCTCAGTCTTCACAAGGGAAAAAAGGATGAGACAAACAACTGTGTTTTTCAGCAGCAAACAGATGAAGATCTGATCCTCGTCGCCCCCCGAGGAGGCGATTTGGATGTGAAAGGAGAATCGGGGACAGTTATGAATGTGCGTTTGATTTCATAAAGCGACGAGAGGATCTGATCACACTGAGCTGCTTGTTGAGTGTCGTCCAGATGTGCTGCCGTTCAGACTCACTCCATCAATGCCGCCCTGTTCCCAACACACTGAGGGGCCCTGGTGTCCACCTCTCTGCCCGAGAAGGGGGGGTCACATCGTGCCCTGCAGTAGCCCTGCACAGGGGTCACTTTACAGATAAATAGTCTAGATATACATGAATCTGTTTGGTGGCATTTTATTCTGACATGTAAACTTTGAGTGAAATAAAATGAAGGTAACATGAAGACGTAACAGAACGTGACGGTCGTCTGTTTTAACATCTCATTCACTACTTTCTACTCTTCAAACTAAACTTCATGGATGTGAAGTCACTGACGTGGAGAGAACAAAGCAGGTGAGAACGGTCGAGCTCACCAGACACGTTTTGTGTTTCTTTATCTCTCCGTTTCTCTACTTTCTGTTCAGACTCTCTCCTCCTCGTTTGTCTCTTTGGTGACGACTACTCTCTGATTTATGTCTTTGGGATTTCAGCGTACACAGCGGTCTTCTTTAGGCCGCTCCGTACAACATCTTTAACGTCCACGCAGCTGTCCGTCTCTGCCATCCCACAATGGCATGTTTGTGATGGTGGGGGACGGGGGACGGGGGGACTGAAGAGGCTTGTCTTCAGTCCTCAGTCCTCAGTCAGGTAGAGACTCAGAGTCAATCCTTGTCACAGACGGATGTTCAGACATGTTTGAGTCAGGATCACAACTGTCTCATCGGGTAATCATGTAACGTTATGAGAGGTCGGCTGGCTCGGGTGGGGCGGTGCGAGGGAACTAACAGAAGCAGATATCAAACGTCCTCAGAAGAAGGTCTTCTAGGCAACTCAGGGAAGTCTCTTTATCAAACAAATCCAAAACAAACAAACAAAAAGAATCCAAGCGGAGATAATGGTTCGTTAAGCAGAACCGTATTAGACAAAAAACTCAACTTAGTGTCCTCCACTTTCCACCGACTTCTTCCTTTAAAACCTCCTCACTCTGGATCGGAACTTTACTTCATGTAGTTCTCGGTGCTCCTCCTGTGTGGTCTCTCTCTCTCTCTCTCTCTCTCTCTCTCTCTCCTCCTGCAGCCCTTCAGTCCAGCCTCAATCAGGTGGCTTAAACACACCTGGGTGAGTAGTGAGGCCTTCTGGGAGCTGTAGTTGTTGTCTCAGCGGCCATCTTGTGGTGTGGCTGCTGATCCTTAAAGGGGAAGTAGCACCTATCCACCACCTGGCCACGGGTGATGCCACAATCATTACAGATTTAAATCATTTATATCAAAGTCACGACCTTCATCCTCACGACCTTCATCTTCGTGACCTTCCTACATGGTGCGTCTACCAGCGGAGCTACAAGCGTATCTGAGCCGTCCGCTGTCTTTAGAAGCGTGTTTCCTTCATCTCACAACACGTTTCATTTCATGAAGCGTGTTGTGAGATGAAGCAAGAATCACAAACAAGTTGTATTCTTCAACTGTCAAAGATTGTCAAAGATTCCCCCCCCATCAGTTATAACACACATCTTTATCTAAAGAAGGTTCAAAAGCTTTCATTATCATCTTTAAGGAAACGTATATATGCATATATATATACACATATGTATATATATATACATATATGTATATTTACATTTTATTACATACAGATACAATTATGTAATGAAAAAAGTAAATAATCAGCATAAAGCCTAATGCAAAGTTTTTTTAAATATTATATCTCAATTTATAAATGATCAAACTTTTTGTTTTACAAATGTATTACTGAAATGTTTCCTTATTTATTGTTTTTACTTTTAAAAGTATGTATACTTAAACTTAAAACAAATACATGGTGTTTTCTCTGCAGGTCAGTTTCTTCTCTCGATGAGTGAAGAAGATATAAATGAAGCTGAACTGTGATCTCCTCTGACTGATGCTTCCTGTGTTCACATTGTTTCTGCTGGATAAACCCTCTGAATGTGTCTTTGAACTCAACCTTGTAATGTGACAATAAAACCAGCAGAGCTCTTTGTTTCAGTGTGTTTACGCCTGAGGAGGAGATCCAGGAGGAGGAGGAGGAGGAGGAAGGCAGGAGGTGACACAAACAAAAAGAGGATGAGACCAACAACAACAAACAGCGGCAGTGATGAAACAGCAGCATCACAATAAAGCTGCTTAATTCTCACATTCTGTTCCTGCTGCCAGAAGCATGAAGACAATGTAGATAGAAGACAATGGGAGGACCTCACACACACGCACACACACACACACATAAACACACACACACATTCACACACACACACACACACACACACATAAACACACACACAAACTCACACACACACACTGTTCTAGTTTTATCGATTTGAACCCAAATGTTTAGAATTCTACTAAAAGTTTCTACATGAAAATCCTAAAAAGCTGCAGAAGAAGAAAGAATGTGTTTGATTCGTCTGATTTTTTTGTCTTTTTTTTGTACTATACTGGATGCTTTGGCCGAGTGTGAGAGACGACACAGAGACACAACAAGTGAACCTCTGAATCATTTTGACTCTGAACACACGAGTCCAAGCTTCACTTATTTTATTCTAAAAGTAAAACAGCGTCTTCTTCTTGCTGCTCTGCCTTTTAGGTCGGACGCAACGTTTCACACCTGAAAGTTTTTAAAACTCTCAAGTTCAGGTAAAACCCTCAAGTTCAGGTAAAATCCTTAAACTCAGGTAAAACTCTTAAGTTCAGGTAAAACTCTTAAGTTCAGGTAAAACCCTCAAGTTCAGGTAAAACCCTCAAGTTCAGGTAAAACTCTTAAGTTCAGGTAAAACTCTTAAGTTCAGGTAAACCCTCAAGTTCAGGTAAAACCCTCAAGTTCGGGTAAAACTCTTAAGTTCAGGTAAAACCCTCAAGTTCAGGTAAAACCCTCAAGTTCAGGTAAAACTCTTAAGTTCAGGTAAAACTCTTAAGTTCAGGTAAAACTCTCAAGTTCGGGTAAAACTCTTAAGTTCAGGTAAAACCCTCAAGTTCAGGTAAAAACCCTCAAGTTCAGGTAAAACCCTTAAACTCAGGTTAAAACCCATTGGGCCCTAGCCCTATTTTTAGGCCTCTGCTGCAAATTGCATACCATTGCATAACCCTAACCCTATTTCTCAAACTTCAAGGTCTATTTGAATAATGTTGATGTTATGATAAAGATAACACTTGTGAGATTTGTTCAGATGAGTAAATATCAGTATATATGTTACTGGTTAAGAGTAAATGAAGATGGCACACAGCTCAAATTTAAAAGTTTCAGGTTCGCCTGAAAGAAAAGCACTTTTATTGTTATTATTTCTTTGGAATGATGCAGCGAACACTCCCAAATTATAGCACATGTCAACAGTCTCTATGCAAATTTCGACTTTGATAAAGTGAGGCAGAAGAAGGTTAGAGAGGTTTTAGTACAGAGAGGTCAAATTGTAATTGTATATACTATATAACTATATATTTCACTTGTTTTATCACTAATAGTGTTCAATCTATCTAATACAGCAGTTTGGCTTCATATTGACAGCCTGAGCCCTCTAAGCCAGTGAACCTTCCAGTCTTCATGTGTGTATGTGAGGCTTTCTCAGCCTATGATTGGTCAATTTCAGTCAATGACACCTCGTTCGATGCATCAGAGTCTCATGAAGACAGTGGGCGTAAGCTGGTGTTGATTGAAAGAATCGTTAGCCAGTAAAAATCTAAATTGTGCCGTGCCTCACCGAACGTAAAATCTGATACGGCGAAAGTGAAATCCTTCCCCCCGGTCCCCCGAGCCTGTCTGGCCCCCCTTTCTCCAGGAAACAGATGAGAAACACACAGGATATACGTCGAAGCCATATTTGAATCTAAATAAGCGGAGATTTATACGTTCTCTTCAAGAAAACCTGCTCAAGGTGAGAAGCATTTATGATTATTATCGGTGGAGTGGTGTGTTGTTCTGGTGCTTGTTGGCTCACAGCTCTGTAACGGTTTCATGGAGAGAAATTCTGAAGATCTCTCTGGAATCTGTGTCGGATTCTCGTGCTTTGATGTATTGTTTGTCCGTGTTAGCTTTTAGCTTTGTGTTCGTAGCTTTGTCCGGAATGCGTAGCTCACCGAGTCATGGCGAAAAATACATGATATTGCGGTATATCTTCTAGTTGATTATATTAGTTGAGTAGAATTGTGTTTGCAGTGTGTAAAATGGCTTCGATGATATTTTTGCCCAGAATCTCTTCGTTAAGTGGGTATATAACATGTGTGTAGCATTCATTATATTTATTTCTGAGAAGTGCATTCTACGACACTCTGTACGCTAAACTGTCTCCATAGGCCCGCCCGGGGGGGCTCTCGGGTCAGGAAGGTTAACCTTAAACTCAGGTTAAACCCTTAAACTCAGGTTAAACCCTTAAACTCAGGTTAAACCCTTAAACTCAGGCTAAACCCTTAAACTCAGGTAAGACCCTTAAACTCAGGTTAAACCCTTAAACTCAGGTAAGATCCTTAAACTCAGGTTAAACCCTTAAACTCAGGTAAGACCCTTAAACTCAGGTTAAACCCTTAAACTCAGGTTAAACCCTTAAACTCAGGCTAAACCCTTAAACTCAGGTTAAACCCTTAAACTCAGGTTAAACCCTTAAACTCAGGTTAAACCCTTAAACTCAGGCTAAACCCTTAAACTCAGGTAAGACCCTTAAACTCAGGTTAAACCCTTAAACTCAGGTAAGACCCTTAAATTCAGATAAAAAAAACTTCAAGATGTTCAATATGTGAATTCTAAATTCCTGTAAAAGTTTGATGAAACATTTCAGTTTTTACCATCTGAAATAAAACTCACAACACAGACTCATAATACAGACGCACAACACACTCTTTATAAAGAGTACTGGATGTGTGTCCTCTTTGGTGGTCTTCATAAAGAATACTTGTACTGCTGTACTTGTACTCCTTGTGTACTTGTACTGCTGTACTTGTCTCACCTTGCTGGTATAAAGCAGAAGTGTGTGAAGCAGCTTGTTGTGTAACTGTGTGAGTCAGCCTGTGGTTTGTGTTGAAGTGCCGACTCAGCAGGTTGCATCAGTCTGAAGTCTGTTTGCAGGTAAACTGTCGGACAAACTTCCTCTCACGAGTTTCACTGCAGCACAAAGAGGAACATGCAGACCTGAACGCACCACACACACTGACGAGGCGTTCACTGTCCGTCTGCACCAAACACACTGATCACTGTCCGTCTGAAAACCTCAAACCTTAAAAAATAACAGTTATGAAAATGTTATGAGGGAGAAATTAGTTAAATTTAGAACTTTACTCCAGTAGACATCACTGGTTTAGAACTTTACTCCAGCAGACATCACTGGTTTAGAACTTTACTCCAGCAGACATCACTGGTTTAGAACTTTACTCCAGTAGACATCACTGGTTTAGAACTTTACTCCAGTAGACTTCACTGGTTTAGAACTTTACTCCAGTAGACATCACTGGTTTAGAACTTTACTCCAGCAGACATCACTGGTTTAGAACTTTACTCCAGTAGACATCACTGGTTTAGAACTTTACTCCAGCAGACATCACTGGTTTAGAACTTTACTCCAGTAGACATCACTGGTTTAGAACTTTACTACAGTAGACATCACTGGTTTAGAACTTTACTACAGTAGACATCACTGGTTTAGAACTTTACTCCAGCAGACATCACTGGTTTAGAACTTTACTCCAGCAGACATCACTGGTTTAGAACTTTACTCCAGCAGACATCACTGGTTTAGAACTTTACTACAGTAGACATCACTGGTTTAGAACTTTACTCCAGTAGACATCACTGGTTTAGAACTTTACTCCAGCAGACATCACTGGTTTAGAACTTTACTACAGTAGACATCACTGGTTTAGAACTTTACTCCAGTAGACATCACTGGTTTAGAACTTTACTACAGTAGACATCACTGGTTTAGAACTTTACTCCAGTAGACATCACTGGTTTAGAACTTTACTCCAGCAGACATCACTGGTTTAGAACTTTACTACAGTAGACATCACTGGTTTAGAACTTTACTCCAGTAGACATCACTGGTTTAGAACTTTACTACAGTAGACATCACTGGTTTAGAACTTTACTCCAGCAGACATCACTGGTTTAGAACTTTACTCCAGTAGACATCACTGGTTTAGAACTTTACTCCAGCAGACATCACTGGTTTAGAACTTTACTACAGTAGACATCACTGGTTTAGAACTTTACTCCAGTAGACATCACTGGTTTAGAACTTTACTCCAGCAGACATCACTGGTTTAGAACTTTACTCCAGTAGACATCACTGGTTTAGAACTTTACTCCAGTAGACATCACTGGTTTAGAACTTTACTCCAGTAGACATCACTGGTTTAGAACTTTACTCCAGTAGACATCACTGGTTTAGAACTTTACTCCAGTAGACATCACTGGTTTAGAACTTTACTCCAGCAGACATCACTGGTTTAGAACTTTACTCCAGTAGACATCACTGGTTTAGAACTTTACTACAGTAGACATCACTGGTTTAGAACTTTACTACAGTAGACATCACTGGTTTAGAACTTTACTCCAGTAGACATCACTGGTTTAGAACTTTACTACAGTAGACATCACTGGTTTAGAACTTTACTCCAGCAGACATCACTGGTTTAGAACTTTACTCCAGTAGACATCACTGGTTTAGAACTTTACTCCAGTAGACATCACTGGTTTAGAACTTTACTACAGTAGACATCACTGGTTTAGAACTTTACTCCAGTAGACATCACTGGTTTAGAACTTTACTACAGTAGACATCACTGGTTTAGAACTTTACTCCAGCAGACATCACTGGTTTAGAACTTTACTACAGTAGACATCACTGGTTTAGAACTTTACTACAGTAGACATCACTGGTTTAGAACTTTACTCCAGCAGACATCACTGGTTTAGAACTTTACTACAGTAGACATCACTGGTTTAGAACTTTACTCCAGTAGACATCACTGGTTTAGAACTTTACTCCAGCAGACATCACTGGTTTAGAACTTTACTACAGCAGACATCACTGGTTTAGAACTTTACTACAGCAGACATCACTGGTTTAGAACTTTACTCCAGCAGACATCACTGGTTTAGAACTTTACTACAGTAGACATCACTGGTTTAGAACTTTACTACAGTAGACATCACTGGTTTAGAACTTTACTCCAGCAGACATCACTGGTTTAGAACTTTACTCCAGCAGACATCACTGGTTTAGAACTTTACTCCAGCAGACATCACTGGTTTAGAACTTTACTACAGTAGACATCACTGGTTTAGAACTTTACTCCAGTAGACATCACTGGTTTAGAACTTTACTCCAGCAGACATCACTGGTTTAGAACTTTACTACAGTAGACATCACTGGTTTAGAACTTTACTCCAGTAGACATCACTGGTTTAGAACTTTACTACAGTAGACATCACTGGTTTAGAACTTTACTCCAGTAGACATCACTGGTTTAGAACTTTACTCCAGCAGACATCACTGGTTTAGAACTTTACTACAGTAGACATCACTGGTTTAGAACTTTACTCCAGTAGACATCACTGGTTTAGAACTTTACTACAGTAGACATCACTGGTTTAGAACTTTACTCCAGCAGACATCACTGGTTTAGAACTTTACTCCAGTAGACATCACTGGTTTAGAACTTTACTCCAGCAGACATCACTGGTTTAGAACTTTACTACAGTAGACATCACTGGTTTAGAACTTTACTCCAGTAGACATCACTGGTTTAGAACTTTACTCCAGCAGACATCACTGGTTTAGAACTTTACTCCAGTAGACATCACTGGTTTAGAACTTTACTCCAGTAGACATCACTGGTTTAGAACTTTACTCCAGTAGACATCACTGGTTTAGAACTTTACTCCAGTAGACATCACTGGTTTAGAACTTTACTCCAGTAGACATCACTGGTTTAGAACTTTACTCCAGCAGACATCACTGGTTTAGAACTTTACTCCAGTAGACATCACTGGTTTAGAACTTTACTACAGTAGACATCACTGGTTTAGAACTTTACTACAGTAGACATCACTGGTTTAGAACTTTACTCCAGTAGACATCACTGGTTTAGAACTTTACTACAGTAGACATCACTGGTTTAGAACTTTACTCCAGCAGACATCACTGGTTTAGAACTTTACTCCAGTAGACATCACTGGTTTAGAACTTTACTCCAGTAGACATCACTGGTTTAGAACTTTACTACAGTAGACATCACTGGTTTAGAACTTTACTCCAGTAGACATCACTGGTTTAGAACTTTACTACAGTAGACATCACTGGTTTAGAACTTTACTCCAGCAGACATCACTGGTTTAGAACTTTACTACAGTAGACATCACTGGTTTAGAACTTTACTACAGTAGACATCACTGGTTTAGAACTTTACTCCAGCAGACATCACTGGTTTAGAACTTTACTACAGTAGACATCACTGGTTTAGAACTTTACTCCAGTAGACATCACTGGTTTAGAACTTTACTCCAGCAGACATCACTGGTTTAGAACTTTACTACAGCAGACATCACTGGTTTAGAACTTTACTACAGCAGACATCACTGGTTTAGAACTTTACTCCAGCAGACATCACTGGTTTAGAACTTTACTCCAGCAGACATCACTGGTTTAGAACTTTACTCCAGTAGACATCACTGGTTTAGAACTTTACTACAGCAGACATCACTGGTTTAGAACTTTACTACAGCAGACATCACTGGTTTAGAACTTTACTACAGCAGACATCACTGGTTTAGAACTTTACTCCAGTAGACATCACTGGTTTAGAAACTAGTTCAGAAATCACATGTTTAGAACTTCATTGCTTTGACCCTGTGACGTGTTGTTGGTTGTTGTGTAGTTGGTTGCTGTGTTGCTCAGCATGATTCGTATCCAGCAGCCTCAGAGAGACTGTGACGTGTTGCTGGTTAAGTGGCCGTTGCTGGTTTTGTTGCTGGTTGCTGTGGTGGATGTTACCTTGTGATGTGTTAGTCAGAGAGAATGTAGTGTTGGACGGGATTTAGGGATTAGATGTTCCAGAGAGGGAGGGTTAGGGTAATTGGCTCGCTCCGTCCCCCAAAGGATGCTGGGAAAGGAGAGAGAGAGAGAGAGAGAAATAGAGAGAGAGACCCTCTCTCTCTCTCTCTCTCTCTCTCTCTCTCTCTCTCTCTCGCTGACTCTCTCTCTCTCTCTGTCTCTGTCTCTCTCTGTCTCTCTCTCTCTCCCATATTTATTTGCAGACAAAGACTGAATCCAGCAGCATGACTGAATATCGAAGACCAAATGTGACAGAAAAACAAACAAAACTGATGAAAACTACAAGAAATGCATTATTAAATGTATATATATTAATTTACTTCATATTAGGTCAAAGTTCTACATTACAAATTGTGAAATATTAAGTCAAAGTTTAACTTGAATTGGAGCTCAACAAATGGATTTAGATGTTTGAGAGTAACGTTGATTAAGAATTCATTCAACATGGTAGTGAGACATTTTACAGTGCAAATAAAAGTACTCACATAAATGTGAGGTTTTATGTGAAAATAATAAAAATATTGTATATTTCCATATTTTATATATTTATATCATATTTATTATAATAATTTAAGTAACAATTTCATGTCACAATAATTATGAAAACCATATTAACGTATCATTTCTTGTTTTCATGATTTCATGAATGAGATTCTTCATCACAGTCGGTTTGTTTCAGGAGTTCAACATGTTTTAGGTTTTTAGAGGAGCTGATCCTTCATGGATCTGATCAGGATCCTTCTGGACTCCATCAGTCCACCCAGAACCATTGAACTAATCTTATACTTAGAAAGACATTCAGAGTTATAATTACATCTAATATTGTGTTATTTGAACACTACTTTAACCTGGTAAATCAAAGTTCAGTGTTGTCGCTGTTGGTCTCAAACCACCAGAGACGGAGTGATGGAGCTCCACCTAGAGGACAAACTCCACACAACATATACGATTAAATAAAGATAAAATGTAATTCATAAAAATTATAATAAATATCAGTTGTAATAAATGTTCAATATAATAAATATATGTCTCTGTTAGCATTAAAACTAAAGCTCTGTTGGTTTGTGTTGACATAAGACGCATCATATAGAAATGATTGAAATATAATGACTTCATCCGCACATTAAAACAAGAAATTCATTATAGAAGAATGAGAAAGTTTTCCTGCAGTAAAAACATGTTTAATGACATCAAGTGTTTCTCAGTAACATTAAAAGTCTAAAACTGTAAGTAATCCGTCTGCCTCTTCAGTCTGATCCAGGTTCAGGTTTAATGGGTCCTGATTCTTCTGTTCTCAGCTGGTCTCCAAGTCCAACTGTAACAACAGACTGTGTTCTGTTTGATCCGCCTCCCGACATCAGGGTCAGTCACGGTGCTGATGTGAGGAGGGGTCCCAACATCTGTCCCAACATCTGTCCCAACGTCTGTCCTGGGCTGTCCCCGTCGATCTCCATCTGTCCCGGTCTGTCCCGGTCTGTCCCGGTCTGTCCTTTTCTGTCCCGTCTGTCCTGGTCAGTCCGTTGACAGAGGACCGTGGACCGTGGAGCCCATGAAAGGGTTAAAGTCAATACAGCATGAACATCATGATGTTAACCCTAAATCATATTACCGTGTACGTCTCTGGTAGAGACCTGTCAATCACTGTGTAGCCCCGCCCCTAAAGCATCCCCTGCTTTATGGTCTGTGTGACTCTAAATGGACCATCATTTACTAAATGAACATCATGCTGTATTGAAGAAGACTTGAAACTAGAGATTGAGACCATAAACTCATGTTTACAATGTTTACTGAGGTAATAAATCAAGAGAGAAGTAGAGTCATTTTCTCATAGACTTCTATACAACCAGAGGAGTCGCCCCCTGGTGGTCACTAGAGAGAATGCAGCTTTAACACATTGAGTTTACTTCACAGGTTGTCTGTAAAACTGTGTGACATGAAAGTCCTCCCACATTTGATCACATATACAACATGTTTAATGGGATATAACCACATTTGATCACATATACAACATGTTTAATGGGATATAACCACATTTGATCACATATACAACATGTTTAATGGGATATAACCACATTTGATCACATATATAACATGTTTAATGGGATATAACCACATTTTATCACATATACATGTTTAATGGGATATAACCACATTTGATCACATATACAACATGTTTAATGGGATATAACCACATTTGATCACATATACAACATGTTTAATGGGATATAACCACATTTGATCACATATACAACATGTTTAATGGGATATAACCACATTTGATCACATATACAACATGTTTAATGGGATATAACCACATTTGATCACATATACATGTTTAATGGGATATAACCACATTTGATCACATATACAACATGTTTAATGGGATATAACCACATTTGATCACATATACAACATGTTTAATGAGATATAACCACATTTTATCACATATACAACATGTTTAATGGGATATAACCACATTTTATCACATATACAACATGTTTAATGGGATATAACCACATTTTATCACATATACAACATGTTTAATGGGATATAACCACATTTTATCACATATACAACATGTTTAATGGGATATAACCACATTTTATCACATATACAACAGGTACAACAATCAGACGATGTGTTTTCTGCTGATACCTGCGTGTTCAAGTGATTTAATGGAAACGTATCTTCTGTCATCAAATCCATAAAAACAGGCAGAAGATTGAGCTGTTTATGTTTCTATGATGCTTGGGGGGGGGGGGGGGGTATCAGACACTAAGAATCAGTGTCGTGCTGCATCAGAAGTGAGAGAGGAGGCCGACAATCTGTGTTAATCTGATAAAAGGGTCAGATTACTGAAAACATGGATTAGGACATTGTCAGCACTGAGAAACTGCAGATGATGGGGGGGGGGGCAAGTCTGGTGACAAAAACAGGCAACCAATCAGAGCTCTGTAGGCGGGATTACACTCCTTCATCTACCATCTGAAGGGGACCTATAGAAACCCAGGTAGAGATCATAGTCCGGGGGGGGGGGGGGGGCAAGTCTGGTGACAAAAACAGGCAACCAATCACAGCTCTGTAGGCGGGATTGCACTCCTTCATTTTTGGATCTGATCACAACGTTTGTAACATAATGAAGAGCATCTTTTTCCTTCATGTGTTTTCATAATAAAATATAAAACAGATGAACATTAAAACCTGTTTGTGAACAACAAGATGACTAAAGGACAGAGATCAGTATAGTTATTATTATTATAAATAGCATCATTATTAATAATAAAGGACAGATTATTATGATTATTATTGTTAAAGACATGAGGATCAGGGTCTCTTTACAGTCTGAGTGTGTCTCCATGTAGTCAAAGTGTCTCCTGACTGTGACCCATGTGGTCACGAGACCCATGTGGTCACGTGACTGAATCTCTACTTTAGTCTTAAATGTAAATGTTTGTTTGTCTCGTCTTCCTTTAAGAGATCGTCTGTAAACAAACAAAGGCTTTCTTCTTTCAGAGGAACATTTTGTTAAAGATATGATTAAGTAATCAAAGACAATCTGAACTGGTTCTAAAGAAAACCACTAAGACATAGACCAGTTCCAAAAGGGATCTGAGGACAAAACCAGTTCAGAATGGACTCAGAGTCTCACGTAGACCAGGAACTGAGCAGACCGTGAAGATCATTTATCAATACGATCTGTTGAAGACTGACAGCCAATCAGAGAGCGGCATCGTGTCACAAAGTGTTCTAGTTTCCCAGTAAACAGAAAGAAGAACGTCAGCGGGTCCATTAAAGCCAGAATCCCTTTCAGTGGTCTGAAGGTGTAATGAGCGTCTGTCAGCGCATCCTGCAGGCATCCCGCTGGGTAAAATCACCCACATCACGCTCTCAGTGGCAGTCTGTAATCATTCTACTTCAGCTTCTACAGAGACCACAACAGTCCACTACAGACCTGGTTCAAAACCACAACACTGATATCAGCTGACTGTTAGTGAGAATGTAGAGATCATAGTCCACCATCTGAAGGGGACCTATAGAAACCCAGGTAGAGATCATAGTCCACCATCTGAAGGGGACCTACAGAAACCCAGGTAGAGATCATAGTCCACCATCTGAAGGGGACCTACAGAAACCCAGGTAGAGATCATAGTCCACCATCTGAAGGGGACCTACAGAAACCCAGGTAGAGATCATAGTCCACCATCTGAAGGGGACCTACAGAAACCCAGGTAGAGATCATAGTCCACCATCTGAAGGGGACCTACAGAAACCCAGGTAGAGATCATAGTCCACCATCTGAAGGGGACCGACAGAAACCCAGGTAGAGATCATAGTCCACCATCTGAAGGGGACCTACAGAAACCCAGGTAGAGATCATAGTCCATCATCTGAAGGGGACCGACAGAAACCCAGGTAGAGATCATAGTCCACCATCTGAAGGGGACCGACAGAAACCCAGGTAGAGATCATAGTCCACCATCTGAAGGGGACCGACAGAAACCCAGGTAGAGATCATAGTCCATCATCTGAAGGGGACAGACAGAAACCCAGGTAGAGATCATAGTCCACCATCTGAAGGGGACCGACAGAAACCCAGGTAGAGATCATAGTCCACCATCTGAAGGGGACCGACAGAAACCCAGGTAGAGATCATAGTCCATCATCTGAAGGGGACAGACACAAACCCAGGTAGAGATCATAGTCCACCATCTGAAGGGGACCTACAGAAACCCAGGTAGAGATCATAGTCCACCATCTGAAGGGGACCTACAGAAACCCAGGTAGAGATCATAGTCCACCATCTGAAGGGGACCGACAGAAACCCAGGTAGAGATCATAGTCCACCATCTGAAGGGGACCGACAGAAACCCAGGTAGAGATCATAGTCCACCATCTGAAGGGGACCGACAGAAACCCAGGTAGAGATCATAGTCCACCATCTGAAGGGGACCGACAGAAACCCAGGTAGAGATCATAGTCCACCATCTGAAGGGGACCGACAGAAACCCAGGTAGAGATCATAGTCCACCATCTGAAGGGGACCTATAGAAACCCAGATAGAGATCATAGTCCACCATCTGAAGGGGACCTATAGAAACCCAGGTAGAGATCATAGTCCACCATCTGAAGGGGACCTACAGAAACCCAGGTAGAGATCATAGTCCACCATCTGAAGGGGACCTATAGAAACCCAGATAGAGATCATAGTCCACCATCTGAAGGGGACCGACAGCTCTCTATCACCGCCCTGTGGAGCTCTTTGTCTTAAATGTCCACGTTGGCTACAGACCATAATATCCCGTCTCTTCATTGGTTAGAATAGTGAAATGAAAGAAGATCTCACTGAAGGTTTGATTCTCGTCCTTGATTTCAATCTCATCTGAATCGTTCAAATCAAACGTAATGAGATTTTTAGACTCTTTTCCTCAAACACAGTTTGATTGAAGAAAACATTATTTGAGCTTTGAAAGTTGTTTGTGGTTTGTTTTGTTCGACTGAGAACAATAGGGAGTCAAGATGTTTGATCACTGAGAACAATAGAGAGTCAAGATGTTTGATCACTGAGAACAATAGAGAGTCAAGATGTTTGATCACTGAGAACAATAGAGAGTCAAGATGTTTGATCACTGAGAACAATAGAGAGTCAAGATGTTTGATCACTGAGAACAATAGAGAGTCAAGATGTTTGATCACTTTAGTCACAAAGTAGAAACAGAAATAGAAGAGTAGAGTCTGAAGGTGCAGATCACGTGATCCCTCACATCACTGGACTCGGCTCAGCTCTGGATCAATAAACTAGATCAGAGACACTTTTCATGTTTAGTGTCTGAGTAAACGTTCAGGATCCAGGATCAGGATTAAGTACCGAACCAGGATCCAGGTACAGATCCAGGATCAGGATGTGTCTTTGCTGCACATTTGTAAATAATTAGAGAAAGTTGAAAGTGTCTTCATTGCTGTTATTCTGCTGCTCTCTCGTCCACAGAGACTCTCTCACCTCTGAAGTTAATGATATGTGAGGAGGAGAGAGATAATCCTCCTTTCATGGGAGCAAATGGAAGAAAACTTTCTAATCATAGAGTCCATAGAGGAGGGTTCATACGGCATCTCCTCCGCTTTGATTTTCCTCAGCAAAGCCTCATAACCTGATCTGCCTTTATGTGAGAACACATTATGTCATTACATTGAAATTAAAAGAAATAAACTTACACTAATGATCGTGGATCTGTGAGTTAAATGTGAGCTGAAGAAGAAGAAGAATAACTTAAAGAATCACATCATACTGTAGTCCATATAAAATCTGTTAATCATTCCTTCATTCATACAGTGTAGTTTAATAAAGTTAACTTGTGTAGTTTAATAAAGTTAACTTGTGTAGTTTAATAAAGTTAACTTGTGTAGTTTAATAAAGTTAACTTGTGTAGTTTAATAAAGTTAACCTCTATAATTTAATAAAGTTAACCTCTATAATTTAATAAAGTTAATTTGTATAATTTAATAAAGTTAATTTGTATAATTTAATAAAGTTAATTTGTATAATTTAATAAAGTTAATTTGTATAATTTAATAAAGTTAACTTGTATAATTTAATAAAGTTAATTTGTATAATTTAATAAAGTTAATTTGTATAATTTAATAAAGTTAACTTGTATAATTTAATAAAGTTAATTTGTATAATTTAATGAAGTTAATTTGTATAGTTTAATAAAGTTAATTTGTATAATTTAATAAAGTTAATTTGTATAATTTAATAAAGTTAATTTGTATAATTTAATAAAGTTAACTTGTATAATTTAATAAAGTTAATTTGTATAATTTAATAAAGTTAATTTGTATAATTTAATAAAGTTAATTTGTATAATTTAATAAAGTTAACTTGTATAATTTAATAAAGTTAATTTGTATAATTTAATAAAGTTAATTTGTATAATTTAATAAAGTTAATTTGTATAATTTAATGAAGTTAATTTGTATAGTTTAATAAAGTTAATTTGTATAGTTTAATAAAGTGAACTTGTATAGTTTAATAAAGTGAACTTGTATAATTTATTAAAGTTAACCTGTATAGTTATTACAGTTTAATAAAGTTGTCTTGGTTTTAGTCCGGACACAACGTAATCTGGGTCCAGACTTTTTTCACACATTGAACACTGTTCTATATACCACATGAATAAAGAATTAGAAACATTTAAATTATATCTTATTTGTTTTATGTATACCTTATTTGAAGGCATAACTAAAGGATATCTTTCATATGATCTAAAAATAAATCGTAATATATTAGTAAAGCTAAAACCACATTATGACTGTTTCATGATGTAGAGACCAGATTCAGCCTGACCTTGTTACCATGGTAACATAACCTTGTATCAAGTGACTCGTTTTATAAAGATTAGATTCTCTGATGTGAGTCCACAGTGACCTTTCTGAGGTTATGATGAGGTTCAGGTACGGAGGCCCCCTGAGGACAAAAGACTCAATTTAACTGTTTAACAAATATAAAAATATATATTCATATTAAGAGAAAAGCAGTCAGAATCTTATGAAATGTAACAAATATTTAAATGTATAAAGTGTAAACATTAACAAGAGAAATGCCTGAACATTAAATGAGAGAATAAAAGACATTAAAACAAAAAGACGCGACAAATGATCACCAAACGTTAGCAAAGTGAATCAAATAAATTCAACAAATACTGAGATATAAGATAAAACACGTACAACTAAAATAATATCACAAAATATTAGATTATATTAGATCTGATGAATGTTATGATTACAACAGAGTGGAAAACAACACGATGTTATCATCACGAAATAAATCAAAATCATGATTCAATTACAATCTTCAGACTTTCTTAATGTTTAATGTAAACTCAACAATGTTCAACAGTAACGACTAATAATGTGATCAACACTCACACAAACACACAGTCTCATCAAGGTTTCAGAGGTCCTGGTCTTCAGAGGTCCTGGTCTTCAGAGGTCCTGGTCTTTCAGAGATCCTGGTCCTTCTGTTCCTTGTGGTCTTCGTTGCGTCCTGTAGACTGGGGATGGTTTCCTGCTGATGAATCGCTGCTATGATGAGTCTTATTTTGAAGGATCGACTCCACTTCAGCTGTTTGTGTGATTTAAATGTCAAACAAAAGGCGTGTTTCTGTGTTTCTGAGTGTTTGTGTGTTTCTGAGTGTTTCTGTGTTTCTGTGTTTCTGTGTGTTTGTGTGTTTGTGTGTTTCTGAGTGTTTGTGTGTTTCTGTGTTTCTGAGTGTTTCAGTGTTTGAGTGTTTCTGTGTTTCTGAGTGTTTCAGTGTTTCTGTGTTTCTGAGTGTTTCTGTGTTTCTGAGTGTTTGTGTGTTTCTGTGTTTCTGAGTGTTTCTGTGTTTCTGAGTGTTTGTGTGTTTCTGTGTTTCTGAGTGTGTCTGTGTTTCTGAGGCTGTGGGCAGGATTTAATATGATTCCAGCTCGTCTTTGATGCGTTCCAGGCCTACAGGGAGATCACATACTGGCCTTTATCACTGAAGCTCAGATGTCGGACGCCTCGCAGCTCTGCAGCTCTGCAGCTCTGCAGCTCTGCAGCTCAGAGACAACAGACGAGTCAGAGCTGCATGTAGAGGCCCATCAGGTGGAAACAGAGAAAAAGGATTCAGAAGACCTTTCACTTTAATGACGTGTTAATCAAGCTCTGGTCTGTGTTATCTACCACATGTCATCAGCTACATGAGAGAATCATTAGCGGCTCGTTGTTACACATTTACACTTCTCTCACGTCTTTGATGTTGAGAGAAACTCAAACCGTCTGTTGTTTCACATTTAAAAAAAGAAACTGAAATCATCTTTTTCAGCTGTAATCTTTAGTCATTATCCACCAAACACTGACTGGATGAACCCACAATGACAACATAATGAGTGTGGAGAGCAGAAGAAAAGGCTCTAATCTGAAGGAGGCGACACAGAGGTCAGAGGTCAACGATAAGGTCTGACTGTGATTAGCCCGAGAGGTTATCAACACGTCTGACCGCAGACAAAAGATCGACCTCTCCGACCGCTGAGGCTGAAACTTCTTCCTCTTCTTTATTCTACATGAACGTTCTACAGAGTACACTACATCATGGGACAGTGTAGTAGTATAGTACACAGTACATTAAAGTACAGTATATTACAGTATAGTATAGCATAGTATGGTACAGTATAGTATACAGTACAATATAGTATAGTATACAGTACATTAAAGTACAGTATTGTACAGTATAGTATAAACTATACTGTATATTACAGTACAGTATAGTATTGCACAGTATAGTATAGTATTGTACAGTATAGTATAGTATAGTATATAACAGTATAGTATACAGTACAGTACAGTATAATAAAGTAGAGCATACCATAGTATTGTACAGTAGAGTACAGTATTGTACAGTATTGTACAGTAGAGTACAGTATTGTACAGTAGATTACAGTAGAGTACAGTATTGTACAGTAGAGTAAAGTAGAGTACAGTATTGTGCAGTAGAGTACAGTAGCGTAAAGCAGAGTACAGTATTGTACAGTAGAGTACAGTAGATTACAGTAGATTACAGTAGAGTGCAGTATTGTACAGTATTGTACAGTAGAGTACAGTAGAGTACAGTATTGTACAGTAGAGTACAGTATATTACAGTAGAGTACAGTAGAGTACAGTATTGTACAGTAGAGTACAGTAGCGTAAAGTAGAGTACAGTAGAGTACAGTAGATTACAGTAGAGTACAGTAGAGTACCGTATTGTACAGTAGAGTACAGTAGAGTACAGTATTGTACAGTAAAGTACAGTATTGTACAGTATTGTACAGTAGAGTACAGTATTGTACAGTAGAGTACAGTATTGTACAGTATAGTATTGCACAGTATAGTATAGTATATAACAGTATAGTATACAGTACAGTACAGTATAATAAAGTAGAGCATACCATAGTATTGTACAGTAGAGTACAGTAGAGTACAGTATAGTACAGTATTGTACAGTAGAGTACAGTATTGTACAGTAGAGTACAGTAGAGTACAGTAGAGTAAAGTAGAGTACAGTATTGTACAGTAGAGTACAGTAGAGTACAGTACTGTACAGTAGAGTAAAGTAGAGTACAGTAGAGTACAGTATTGTCCAGTAGAGTACAGTAGCGTAAAGTAGAGTACAGTATTGTACAGTAGAGTACAGTAGAGTACAGTAGAGTGCAGTATTGTACAGTATTGTACAGTAGATTACAGTAGAGTACAGTATTGTACAGTAGAGTACAGTATTGTACAGTAGAGTACAGTAGAGTACAGTATTGTACAGTAGAGTACAGTAGCGTAAAGTAGAGTACAGTAGAGTACAGTAGATTACAGTAGAGTACAGTAGAGTACAGTAGATTACAGTATTGTACAGTAGATTACAGTAGAGTACAGTAGATTACAGTAGAGTACAGTATTGTACAGTAGAGTACAGTATTGTACAGTCGAGTACAGTAGAGTACAGTAGAGTACAGTAGAGTACAGTATGGTTTTTATTTTCGAAATGAGTTGTGCTTTTCAACAAATGTAAAGAAACGATGAGTTGCTGCTACTTTTTTGCCGGTGTTGGACTGTGGCGATCTTCTTTATATGCATGCCTCCACAAACTGCCTTGGTGTGCTGGACATAGCTCACCATGCTTCACTGCGGTTCATTACTAACTGTAAAGCTCTGACTCAGCACTGTGAGTTATACTCTCGGGTAGGATGGCCTGCTTTGGCCACCTGGAGGCTCAGTCATTGGCACACCTTCATCTATACGTCTATCCTTGTTCTGCTCCCGAACTACCTGGGTGTCCTCATCATGCAGAGAAGTGTCGGACAACACTCTTTGCGTTCCCAGGACTTCCTCATGCTCACCGTCCCAAAAGCCAGAACGGAATTGGGAAAAAGGGCTTTTGTGTACTCCGCACCCTCATCATGGAATATGTTGCAAAATGACTTAAAACTTAAAGAACTGAGACCATTTACTGCTTTTATATCTAAATTGAAAGCAATAGAGGCAGGTTCCCAAAAATGTAAATGTTTTTTAAATGAACTCGGTTTCGTTACTCTCTTAACTTTTAGTTTCTTTTAACTTGTCTTGTTCTGTGTTTTCTGTAACTATGTGTCTCTGATGCTGCTGCCTGTCTTGGCCAGCTCTCCCTTGAAAAAGAGATTTTTAATCTCAATGGGACTCTCCTGGTTAAATAAAGGTTAAATAAAAAAATAAAATTGTACAGTAGAGTACAGTAGAGTACAGATGGAAGACTTTAGGGCCGAGGATGGTAATCCTCATTATCATTATATTATTATTTTAAACCATGTGTTGGGCCTCAGAGTCTCATGTTTTATTCATGTGGTGATGTTCTACGACCAGAATGCTTCGTGGACTTTCAGACGATTCTTTGCTCCTAAATACTGCATCAGAATCCTGCAGACATCGTACAAAGATCACCATCTGTTCAGAGGAAGAAAACAGCATCACAAAGATTGATCATTTCTCCTGCAGGCTCTGGTTCCATCAGTAGTTCTCTCTCTGCAGGCTGCTGGTTAACAGTCCTGACTTTATATTCCAACAAAAGAAAAACCAACAGAAAGGACTATAAAAGCATAAAGTCACAGTGTGTCATGTCGAGACAAAGAGGACGTTTCAAGAGGCTGTTTGTGTCTCTCAGTGTGGACGCTTCACGCTCGTCCTCTGTGGATAAAAACCCCACATGGTGTCCTCTCATTGCCAGCAATGTAAAACAGACACCAGGTCAGATTTCTTCCTCCTGACTCAGTGAACAAAGCAGACACTCTGTCAGAGCAGGTCGACACGAGGAGGACAGTGTTCTCGGCTAAAAGCTGACTAAAGGTCCCCCTCGGTGTCTGGACACAGGAGCAGGAAGCGCCGCTCAAAGTGAAGAATCCCAGTGTTTGGAGAGCCCTCGGGTGCGTTTGGTTTTAATGTCGGCTGTGGAGAAGGAAGGCCCGGCGGGGAGGAGACACTTCCAGAGCTGCACCAGCGTCACTTAGCAACAGCACCTTTTAGCTGGATGAAAGCTCAGGAAGTCCCCGACGGCAGGACGGACGGGTCACCAGCAGAGACCAGATTCTGGTCCAACAGGACGGACATTAATATTATTAACTCATTCATGAGGCAAGGGCATGAAGCTCTATGTGGGGTTACCTTCTACTCCTGATGAGACCACCACTAAAGGGCCAGTAGTGATGTTTGTCTGAGGTTCTGATCAGAGATGAATCAAATCAATATTCTGTTGTGGATCAATAAAGAATCAATATCAGTTATAGTTACAATATGTTCACCTCTTTACCTTGATGACAGAACTGAAGCTGTTATCTCTGGCTCATGGGGTAGAGAGGGTTGGTGGTTTGATCCTTGATCACAACGTGTGCTGTGCCCAAGTGTCCCTGAGCAAGACACTAAACCCCGACCTGCTCCCCCGGTGCTTCTCAGGGGCGTCACTGCTCCCTGGACGAGTCAAATGCAGAGAACACATTTCCCCACTGCGGGACTAATAAGGGATTGTCTTTAATCGTTAACCCTTTAGGGGCTATAAGTGCTAATAAAATAGCTTCATGGCTAATAAACGGTTCACTACCGGTTGGTGTTTATTCGGATTTGAGGAGCAGAAAGTAGAAACACGTCACTTTATTTCTAAAATGATGAACCTTCTTTGTTTCTTTCTGCTCTATGAAAACGTATCGCTGGTCTTTAGTTTGATTATAAAGTCAACGAGTGTCTTCGTGATATTTCGTGAAACGTGTGTGACGTGTGAACAGGAAGTGTGTTTCTTGCTCCGGCTGTGAGCTTCACACTGATCTGAGGTCAGATGAATAAAACCGTCTGAATGAGTCGGCTCATGCTGCCAATATTAAGACAAAGTGCATTATGGGACCCAATGGGAGGCTGTTTTCTCTCTTTGACATCATGTTGAGGCTTTTATTTTGATATCCATTCATTTGATTTATTACATATATATTTATTTAATGCACCAACATGTATTCTAATTTTTACAAAATAGAACTGTGAATTATCAGCATTTTAGAAAACAATATTCAATTATTCAATAATTTAATAATCTAATTCGAAACAGCAAAATGTACATACAGAAACAATCTGACACAAAAAATACATATACAATCTGAATGTTGTTGTGCGAAATATGCTAACATGCTAACAGCAAAATGTCTGTTTGTGATGATAAAAAAACATTAAATAAAGCTGATCAGATAATCTGTTGCAATGTTAACTACAAGGAGGTGCTGCTGTTAGGGGCTGGTCCAAGGCAAACCTGGACCAGTCCTAACTATAAACCTGAACCAGTCCTAACTATAAACCTGAACCAGCCCTAACTATAAACCTGATCCAGTCCTAACTATAAACCTGAACCAGTCCTAACTATAAACCTGATCCAGTCCTAACTATAAACCTGAACCAGTCCTAACTATAAACCTGAACCAGCCCTAACTATAAACCTGATCCAGTCCTAACTATAAACCTGAACCAGTCCTAACTATAAACCTGAACCAGTCCTAACTATAAACCTGAACCAGTCCTAACTATAAACCTGAACCAGTCCTAACTATAAACCTGAACCAGCCCTAACTATAAACCTGATCCAGTCCTAACTATAAACCTGGACCAGTCCTAACTATAAACCTGAACCAGCCCTAACTATAAACCTGATCCAGTCCTAACTATAAACCTGAACCAGTCCTAACTATAAACCTGAACCAGTCCTAACTATAAACCTGAACCAGTCCTAACTATAAACCTGAACTAGCCCTAACTATAAACCTGAACCAGTCCTAACTATAAACCTGAACCAGCCCTAACTATAAACCTGATCCAGTCCTAACTATAAACCTGAACCAGTCCTAACTATAAACCTGAACCAGTCCTAACTATAAACCTGGACCAGTCCTAACTACAAACCTGAACTAGCCCTAACTATAAACCTGAACCAGTCCTAACTATAAACCTGAACCAGCCCTAACTATAAACCTGATCCAGCCCTAACTATAAACCTGAACCAGCCCTAACTATAAACCTGAACCAGTCCTAACTATAAACCTGAACCAGTCCTAACTATAAACCTGATCCAGTCCTAACTATAAACCTGAACCAGTCCTAACTATAAACCTGAACCAGTCCTAACTATAAACCTGAACCAGCCCTAACTATAAACCTGATCCAGTCCTAACTATAAACCTGAGCCAGTCCTAACTATAAACCTGATCCAGTCCTAACTATAAACCTGATCCAGTCCTAACTATAAACCTGAACCAGTCCTAACTATAAACCTGATCCAGTCCTAACTATAAACCTGATCCAGTCCTAACTATAAACCTGAACCAGTCCTAACTATAAACCTGATCCAGTCCTAACTATAAACCTGATCCAGTCCTAACTATAAACCTGATCCAGTCCTAACTATAAACCTGATCCAGTCCTAACTATAAACCTGAACTAGCCCTAACTATAAACCTGAGCCAGCCCTAACTATAAACCTGAACCAGCCCTAACTATAAACCTGATCCAGTCCTAACTATAAACCTGAACCAGCCCTAACTATAAACCTGAACCAGCCCTAACTATAAACCTGAACCAGCACTAACTATAAACCTGAACCAGCACTAACTATAAACCTGAACCAGTCCTAACTATAAACCTGATCCAGTCCTAACTATAAACCTGAACCAGCCCTAACTATAAACCTGAACCAGCCCTAACTATAAACCTGAACCAGCCCTAACTATAAACCTGATCCAGCCCTAACTATAAACCTGATCCAGTCCTAACTATAAACCTGAACCAGTCCTAACTATAAACCTGAACCAGTCCTAACTATAAACCTGAACCAGCCCTAACTATAAACCTGAACCAGTCCTAACTATAAACCTGATCCAGCCCTAACTATAAACCTGATCCAGCCCTAACTATAAACCTGATCCAGATTTATGGATCTGCGTTGGAAAGCCAGCAGAGCTACGTAGTTACTGACGTCTACGTTGTTACCACAGCAACCCATGTAGATACGTCTGGACACACAAATGCAATTTCATCGCTTGCAAATAAGAAAGGACCGGAAGTCAAATTGCTTTTCAACCACGGGTTTGCATAGACAAACAGTCCTGAAATGATTTGTTCATATTGTGGGCTGTGTCCTATGTTTTACTCCTCCACTACAGGAAAAGATCTCAGACCTATAGAACTTCTGGATTTGCATGATGTAAACAATAAACATGGCCACTAGTGGTGTAACGGATCACGGCTCACGGCTCGATCCGTGATCCGTTCGGAATTGAGTATTATTTCTTCTTTTTTTACAGTTTAATCATCATAGTGTGTAATAAAGTTGTACTGCTGCTGTTCCTTTCCAAGTAACAAGTCCCCGCATATCAAAGCAGAGCGTCAGTGAGCAGACATGAAGCAGGAGTGAGCTCAGTGAACGGAGCAGGTTAGAAGCATTTAACGGTGACGTCATGGCGAGTGGAGGAGCTGCAGAAATGCGTCATTTAAGTCGCAAGTTTGGGAGCATCTTGTGTTCCCTGTAACTTATAATGATGAGGGTGGTGGACAAAACCGTTACGGTCTGTCGCCGTTGTTTATAGAGAAAGACATACGACGACGGCAGAACATCGGACATGTCCACACATATGAAGAGATGTGTATTCATCCTCTACACAGAGATGTGTCAGAGCAGGTATGAAAACAGGACCGTCTGAAAGTGTGCAGATGAGTCTGTTATTGTTAGTCGGGTCCAGGACAATGAGACCACGACCCGGTCAGACCACTTGGTGAAGTGTGTGAGGAGTCCCATCTTCAATTAAACATCTCTAGAACCAAAGACATGGTAATCGATTGTAGAAGACGAGCCCACACACATGAACTCATATCCATTAAGGGCAGACAGTGGAATGTGTGCAGTCTTACTAATATCTCGGGACAATTATGGACTCAAAACTGAACTTTGAAGCAAACTGTGTAGCCGAGTGCAAACAGGCTCCAGCGTTTGTTTTGCTTGAGGAAACTCCTCTTTCACATTGACCAACCATGATGGCCTTATTCTATGCTTTTGAATCGATTTGATCTTTTTCTTTGGTGTCATGGTTTGGAAACCTCTCTTTAGAGCAGAAACTCTCTGTGTGAGATAGTGAACTGGTCCAGCAGGCTGATTGGTGAGTCACAGCTTAACTTGGAGTCCTTGAACACCAGACGGTTCCAACGGATCACCGGCTCCGTGTTAAAGGACGAGTCCCACCCTTTGCACAGGGAGGGTCAGCTTCTGTGGGTACAAATAAAAGGAACCTGAACCTGAACCTGAATTCACGAGCACAACACTTCAAACTGTTACCAGTCTGTCATAATCCAAAATAAATCATAATTTCTGCTAATTTGACTCAGAAATGAGTAGTTTCATATAAATGTGTTTTATTGAAGCTCAGAGTCAAACCTCTCAGATGTGTGATGTCATGGTGATGTCATGGTGACCTCTAGTGGACATTTAACATCATCATATCTCTGTTCACAGGGATTTCGGTTATTTTCATTTCCTCGTCGTTGAAAACTGCTGTAAATGAATAATAGTAATTAATAAACGAGGACTGTTTGATAATGAATATTAATTTGATGTGAACAGTTAGATTATGATGAAGTAAACAGTATTTACCAAGACTTCAGGATCAGGACCAGAACCGTTTATTGACGAGGACGTTTGCACCAACAAGGGTTTAATATTTAACAATAAACAGAAACATTAAACAACAACAGTCAACGCAGTGCAATTTTTGGAAATTTACAATAAAATATAAAATAAAGTTGCGCAACAAACCAGATCCAGGACTGAAGGACCAGTGACAGTAAGTGAAGTGTTCAACGTGTCGAGTGTTTAAATAGAGAAACAGGGACGTGAGCGGAGTGACTGATGTTTTCTCTGGTCAAATTATTATTATTATTATTTATTATTATTAATATTACGGTTGTGAAGGAGTCAGATATGAAACACAAACTTAACATCATTAGAAACAAAAGAAACAAAAAACACTTGTTAAAGTCATTCTCAACATTTTTTATGAATTACAAATACAAAAGTTCAAAAGAATCATTATATCTTTGTATGTCTGTGTGAGACTGTGCTGTGTGTACCCAATGCATCACAATAAATAAATAAAATGAATGTACTGTATATATCAAAAATAGCTGCTTTACTCTGACTCACATCATGTGTCTCAGTTATTCTCCGTGCATCACTGCAGACTGAAGGCTTCGGTGCTTCAGCTGCTGCTGAACCTGCAGAACCTCCTGTGATATTAAAACGATGTAAATACATCACGATTCACAAAGCGCTGATAGACACACAGTGACAGTGAAACGATCAGCGTCTTCAGAGAAATGTGTTCAAACACATGATAGATAAAAACATAATAGACACAACAAAATGTGCCGACAGTGACCAGGTTGGTAGTTAGTGGACCGTGTGAGTCGACAGTGACCAGGTTGGTAGTTAGTGGACCGTGTGAGCCGACAGTGACCAGGTTGGTAGTTAGTGGACCGTGTGAGTCGACAGTGACCAGGCTGGTAGTTAGTGGACCGTGTGAGTCGACAGTGACCAGGTTGGTAGTTAGTGGACCGTGTGAGTCGACAGTGACCAGGCTGGTAGTTAGTGGACCGTGTGAGTCGACAGTGACCAGGTTGGTAGTTAGTGGACCGTGTGAGTCGACAGTGACCAGGTTGGTAGTTAGTGGACCGTGTGAGTCGACAGTGACCAGGCTGGTAGTTAGTGGACCGTGTGAGTCGACAGTGACCAGGTTGGTAGTTAGTGGACCGTGTGAGCCGACAGTGACCAGGCTGGTAGTTAGTGGACCGTGTGAGTCGACAGTGACCAGGTTGGTAGTTAGTGGACCGTGTGAGCCGACAGTGACCAGGTTGGTAGTTAGTGGACCGTGTGAGTCGACAGTGACCAGGTTGGTAGTTAGTGGACCGTGTGAGCCGACAGTGACCAGGCTGGTAGTTAGTGGACCGTGTGAGTCGACAGTGACCAGGTTGGTAGTTAGTGGACCGTGTGAGCCGACAGTGACCAGGTTGGTAGTTAGTGGACCGTGTGAGTCGACAGTGACCAGGTTGGTAGTTAGTGGACCGTGTGAGCCGACAGTGACCAGGCTGGTAGTTAGTGGACCGTGTGAGTCGACAGTGACCAGGCTGGTAGTTAGTGGACCGTGTGAGTCGACAGTGACCAGGCTGGTAGTTAGTGGACCGTGTGAGTCGACAGTGACCAGGCTGGTAGTTAGTGGACCGTGTGAGTCGACAGTGACCAGGCTGGTAGTTAGTGGACCGTGTGAGTCGACAGTGACCAGGCTGGTAGTTAGTGGACCGTGTGAGTCGACAGTGACCAGGTTGGTAGTTAGTGGACCGTGTGAGTCGACAGTGACCAGGCTGGTAGGAGGCGACTGTGGCTAAGTGGAGAGCAGGGCCGTCCTACAATCAGAGGACCGGCGGTTTGATCTCCGGCTCCACTAGTCGCATGTCGATGTGTCCTTGAGCAAGACACTTAACCCGAACATTGCTCCCGTAGGTGTGCCTACGGTTTAGAAATGTGATGTAATCTGAAATGTAAGTCGCTTTGGTTAAAAGCATCTGCTAAACTGTAATGTAATGATAGTTAGTAGACAGTCTGAGCCATCAATGACCAGGCTGGTAGTTAAAGGACTTCCAGGTTCTGCTGGTACTTTAGATGATTGTAGTGACCTGGACATATTTCTAGGGGTCCCCTAGTGGTCTAGTGGTCATTGCGGAGCTAGTGGTTTTAGTGAAACCTTAAGAGGCTCTAATTGTACTCTTAAGGTTTCTTGTGTTCATCAAGTTCCTGGGGTACTGAATGGACGAATGAGTTCTTTAGGTGGTCTAGTGGTCCTTGGGGAGGTCTGTTTGTTTTAATTCAGATGAACTGACCCCATCAGGGTCTCAAGACGTTAAAGTGTTGGGGTAGGGTTGTATCTGTCCTGCAGTTCATTGATATTTCCAGCAGGTATTGTGAGTTCATCACATTCAGTCAGCAGCTTTGAAATCATGAATGATGCAATTTTCTGCAACTCGTCACTGTTTCTACTGAGAGAAGTAACTGTGATGTGTCGCCACTACTCATGAGAGTTCACTTCATAACAGAACAGTTTGTTTTTCATCACAGTGACAGAAATGTGGAATATCTGCAATAAAACACAGGGAAGTGTAAAAGTGCTTTCTAATTGACACAAAGATGAAGGAGAAGCAGAGAACCAGCTCGGCTTCTTATTGTCTCACAAAATAAATACTAATTCTTATGAGTTTTTATTGGTCAAAGTCGACGCTGAAGTCCTTGAAGATTCTTCCAATGAACACAATCTGTGATTAAAGTTATTTGCTGAAATGATGAGATAAAAAGTCAATAATGAGGTAGATTCAGTAAAAAGGATTTATTTCCTGTATTAAAGGGCTCATATGTTGTCATGCTGCGGCTGATCTCAGGTCAGAAGATTAATCCTGAGACTGGAGCTCCTGTGTTGAAGTCATTTATAAAGTCAGGGGACAGTTGTGGCCCCTGGAGGTCTCAGGGTCCTCTGGACAGAGATGAACCATCTGTCAATCACACGCAACTGCTGACTCTGCAAACATACATGTTTAATCTGGCATGCATGTGGACACGAGACACGAAACCGCCATCATGTACACAAAATATACAGAAATATCTCAATGTACTCCATCTACTGTGTACAATAAGATGTAAAACATTTGAGTGCTTCTTCCACAACTCTGTGTGTGTGTGTGTGTGTGTGTGTGTGTGTGTGTGTGTGTGTGTGTGTGTGTGTGGAGGAGGGGGGGATGGGGGTTGGTCTCATCGGAGTAGCGTGACAGGGTGATGGAGGCTGATGGAGGGGGGAGGAGATGTGTCCTCTCTGATCCAATCAGCTGAAGTCTGCCCCCCCCCCCCCCCTGCAGGCCTGTAGACACGCAGAGGGTTTAATGCATCAGATCAGCAGCAGATCCTCCTGAACGTTAGAAACAAGTTGTGTTCACAGTGAAACCTCTGATCTGTGTCAGTGTCCGTCACGTGAAAACTACATATTGTGGTTCTGGATCAGGACCCCTGAACAGGTTCTCTGTTCTCCAAAGAACGGTTCTTTAGTCCAAGAACAACAGTCGAGTACAAACGATCAATAATACATTGATAATAATAATAACGTTTAATAATAATCTAATGTTTAAACGGTCAATTTAGCTTTTCACAGCAGGAACACGGATCAGAGACTTGGACCTGGACCTGCTCTGTCTCTCTGATGTGGATCAGAGGACTGGACCTGGTCTGGAGAAGACTGTGGTGGTTTTGGGTTCTGGTTTTGGGGAGACAGTAGAGTTCAAAGGGCCACAGGCTGGACTCAGACCTGGGTCAATGCAGCTACCTAATAAACAGGGTTCTGGTTGTGTTCGGGTTCAGGACTCCTTTATGGTTCAATGAAAAGTCAACAGTGATCTGAGCATCATTTCTAAACCCAAATGTTTTAGTGTCTGTGGAGCGTTTCATGTCCTCTAAACATCTAAATGTATTAATGATAAAAACAAAAAAGGAGGTGTGAAAAAAGAGGCTGGAAGTGTCCTCCAGGAGGAGACCGAGTGGTTCTAAGAGGTCGTTCTCGTCCTCCAGGAGGAGACCGAGTGGTTCTAAGAGGTCGTTCTCGTCCTCCAGGAGGAGACCGAGTGGTTCTAAGAGGTCGTTCTCGTCCTCCAGGAGGAGACCGAGTGGTTCTAAGAGGTCGTTCTCGTCCTCCAGGAGGAGACCGAGTGGTTCTAAGAGGTCGTTCTCGTCCTCCAGGAGGTTGTAGTGGTCCATAAAGACCAGCAGGATGTTCTGAGTGTCTGTAGGCTGAAGATCGGCGCTGTGACAGATGCAGCTCATGTAATGATCTCCACCTGACTGTCACATTCACATCTTTGATTAAAAGTTAATGAGTTTATCCAGCCTGCAGAAACACAAAGGCAGTAAGTTCAGAAGTAGAACCTTTAATCCTCCAACAACACACACACCTCACACAGATAATGTTTCATCATCTCAACTACATCTTACAACCAGTCAACTGTGTCCAGTTCTCTGTCACACATTAGGACTAAACATCACACAAGAAGATGATTCCATCAGGAAGAATCCGTCCAACATCCTGTGTTTCTGAGGTCAGAGCAGAACATTTGGTCAACTTCTACCTGAAGCTTCACCTGTAGCTGATTACAGTTCAATAATGTACTTTACATGTATCTAAATACAGTTAAATACTGTACTTATATATATATATATATATATATATATATATATATATACAGTATATATAAGTGAGGTCTTAACTGCACCTTAACGTCACTCCTGTGGTGTGATTTATAACTCATGATTGGTCAATGTGTTACCTGAACCGCTGAACGATTACCATAAAGGCTGGAAAAGCTGCGGCGGTTAAAATAGAAGCCCTGCGTCAAAATGTAGTACTTCTAAATTATCTATTGTTTTTAGGTCCATGGTACGGATACAACGGGGTCTGGATCCAGACCCGGACCGGTCCATTAGTAACGTTAGTGACAGTGTGGGCTCCATGGGAGCAGGGAAAGGGCTTGTCAGGGCGTGTCATAAACATGTTAAATGTAGTCACACGTGTCATAAACATGTTAAATGTAGTCACACGTGTCATAAACATGCTAAATGTAGTCACACCTGTCATAAACTTCATATTCATATTCATATTCAGTCATTCTTGTCCATGTTTGATTGACAGCCCGCCAGTCTCTCAGGAGGCGGGCCTTCTCTGAATTCCAGACGTCCTGCGTCATGACGTCAGATACAAGGAGCTCCTTCTACGAACCCTATTGGTCACTGCTGGTGTCAGTCCCATTATCCTCAACTCTGTGACAGACCGCTATTGAAGAAGGTGGAGGAAAAAAAACATAATAATCTGAGCTGGACGGCCATTTTTGCTCTGCTTGTTGAGGACGGACCGGAACAAACCTCCGTGGTTCTTTTTATTCAGACCCGGACCCAGAACACCGACACACCGAGGAGGATCCGGTCTGATCCATAAAGAGAACCGGAGCTAAGCTAACGGCTAGCCGAGCAGCTAGCTATGCGATGACCGAGCTGTGGTCGTCAGAGGCGGACTGAGGACTACAGCTTGGCTCGGTTACATTGAGCTTTATCCCGGACCAGAACACTACCGGACCGGGTCTACCGAACACTCCGGGTTCAGGTCTCCGTGGATGTGACTGTTGTTATTGACATTAAACTGACTGTTTAAACCTGACGAGTCCACGTTAATCCCGAACCTTAAATCAGTGCTCCTCAACAGATGAAGAAGAAGTCTGTTGATGTGCTCTTGTTGTTGTTTGTTCGGTTCCGTTGGACTCTACCGATAACGTTACCGTGCATCTCGTTGGACTCATAACTACCGATGAAGAGAACTGAAGTTTTGAACGGTTTGGTTTTAAACGGTCTGGTGTCCTCACAGAGACGGTTAAACACGCTCCTCACGGTGGTTAAACCGTCCATACCGGGACTCGTTTAACGGGATATATATTTATATATATATATATATATATATATATATATACTTTATCACGGGTTGGTTCTACTTCAGATTAAGGCCTCGAGTCTCTGATCCACGATGGGACCAGCGACCAGACTGGCCTTCAGTGTGTTCCTCATGTCCTGCTCCTCAGGTGAGTCTACGGTACACATTGGTACACATGGTACACATTGGTACACATGGTACACATTGGTACACATTGGTACACATGGTACACATTGGTACACATTGGTACACATGGTACACATTGGTACACATAGTACACGTTGGTACACATTGGTACACATGGTACACATGATACACATGGTACACTTGGTACACATGCTACACATTGGTACACAATGGTACACATGGTACACATAGTACACATTGGTGCACATTGGTACACATGGTACACACTGGTACACATTGGTACACATGGTACACACGGTACACATAGTACACATTGGTACACATGCCACACATGGTGCACATTGTATACATAGTACACATAACACACATACTATACATAATACGCATAGTACACATGCCACACATAGTACACATAGTACACATAATACACATAGTACACATGCCACACATGGTGCACATTGTATACATTGTACACATAACACACATAGTATACATAATACGCATAGTACACATGCCACACATAGTACACATAATACACATAGTACACATGCCACACATAGTACACATAAGATAAGATAATCCTTTATTAGTCCCGCGGTGGGGAAATGTACAGCATCACAGAGCAACAAGGTACATAGTAAAAAAGAAACAAAAGCAGCAAGTATTATAAATAATGAATAGATACACATGCCACACAATGTACACATGGTACATATGGTACACATGACAACCCTAACCCTTAGCAGACGCTTTTATCCAGACTTACAGTCAGTGTGTTCAACATAGTGTTCAAGAGAACTACTCGTCACCAGAAGTCATGAGTTCATCTCCTTTAAACATCTCAGAGCAGAAACCAGAGCAGACGTACAGAAACACACTAGCATGAACACAACCAGTGCTGAGAGGAAGGCTCAGGGTAGAGCTTCATGAAGAGGTGAGTCTTCAGCCTGATGAAAGATGGGCAGCGACTCTGCTGTCCTGACGTCAGTGGGGAGTTCATTCCACCATCGTGGGGCCAGGACAGAGAACAGAGACCGGGTCCATCGGCCACAGGGACCTCTGAGCGACGGGGAACCGATCGCCCCGAGGCAGCAGAGCGAGTGGTCGGGGGGGGTGTAGGGCTTGAGAGGGAAGGAGAGGGTGGTCGGGGGGGGGTGTAGGGCTTGAGAGGGAGGGAGAGGGTGGACAGGGACAGGGGGGCTGAGAGAAGGAGGATCTGATATTGTTTACCTTCTTGTCAAAGAAGTTGGCGAAATCATCAGGGAGAAGGGAGGAAGGAGGAGGAGGAGGGGGGGGGGGGGGGGGGGGGGGGGGGGGGGGGGGGGGGTGGAGGAGTGAAGAGAAAGTTTCAAAGAGTTTTTTAGGATTTGAAGCAGAGGTTAGGTTTTTAGAGCGGAAGAACGCAGCTTTAGCAGTAGATAGAGAGGAGGAGAACGTGGAAAGAAGAGAGAGGAAGTTAAGAAGGTCCTCTGGGAGTTTACCTTTTCTCCATTTACGCTCAGCCTCTCTGAGGCTCCGTCTGTCAGCAGCACTGAGGCCCACAGACATGGGGCGGGGGGGGGCGGGGGGGTTAGCGTGCAGGCATGGAGGTGAAGGGACAGAGGATGTCCAGAGAAGAAGAAAGGGTGCTGAGGAGGAGATCTGCACTAACCTATAACACGTTTATAACACGTTTACTCCACTGTTTCAGTATATCGTACATGTTCCATGTTTAGGCGGATGGAACATGTTTGGAGTCTTATGAGTTGATCCAGCAGCTAATAGAACAACAGAGAGAAATGTGTCATGATGTGTTAAATCATTTGTTTAAATCTGTTCTTTGTCAATAAACTGTTTTAATGTTAAAGTGTTCATGTGATGCAACATGTGACCAATCAACTCTTTGTGGTATTGATCATGTTTTCTGTTCCTCAGGTGCCATCCTGGGACGCTCAGACACACAGAAGTGTATCTACTACAACTACAACCCTTCCTCCTCCTCTTCCTCCTCCTCGGTGTTGGACAGTCGGGTGAACATCAGTAAAGTTGTTTCCTGCTCTGGAGACAAAGATAAGAGACTTCACTGCTTCGCCACCTGGAAGAATATCTCTGGAGAAGTTCAGGTGGTCAAACAGGACTGTTGGCTGGACGATGTCAACTGTTACGACAAGTAAGTGACAACAGACAGACAGACAGGCAGACAGGCAGGCAGGCAGACAGACAGGCAGGCAGACAGACAGGCAGACAGACAGACAGGCAGACAGACAGACAGACAGACAGACAGACAGGCAGACAGGCAGACAGGCAGACAGGCAGACAGGCAGACAGGCAGACAGAGAGACAAAATACGCTCTGAGAGTCTTCAACCCTTTTCTATAATGAGTAAACATTCTTCTTCTGCTCTCAGGAGTGAGTGTGTGGAGAGAAAAGAAGCTCCTGAAGTCTTCTTCTGCTGCTGTGAAGGAAGTTTGTGTAACGATCAGTTTTTCTACAGACCCGACAGCAACCAGCAGATACCAGGTGTGTGTGTGTGTGTGTGTGTGTGTGTGTGTGTGTGTGTGTGTGTGTGTGTGTGTGTGTGTGTGTGTGTGTGTGTGTGTGTGTGTGTGTGTGTGTGTGTGTGTGTGTGTGTGTGTGTGTGTGTGTGTGCGTGTGTGTGTGTGTGTGTGTAAAAAGATGACAACACTGTTATTGTTAAAAGACTTCTAATAAAGTCTACTTGTCTCTGATTGTACTATTATAACTTGACTTGTTTATAATTCTCCTAAAATCTTTTGTGTGAGAGCTTTTTATTTATTATGACATTATTCTCATAATATGAATGTTTGTCATTCACAGACCAACGTTACTTGTACCGTTCATTGACTGTAGGTTTGTTTCCACAGGGACAAACAAACCGGTGTCTCCACAGACTCCTCTCTCCTCTCTGGTGTTCTCTCTGGTTCCCATCATGGTCGTCACCGCGGTCGTCCTCTTCTCCTTCTGGATGTACAGACACCACAAACTGGCTTATCCACCTGTACTGGTGCCCACACAGGTAACACACACACACACACACACACAGTAACACATACACAGGTAACACGCACACTGAGACAGGTAACACACACACACAGGTAACACACACACACAGGTAACACACACACACACACACACGTGTGTTGTGATGGTTGTGTGAGTATAATCCTCTCTAAGCATGTGTGTGTCCGTGCACACTCATGACGTGTGCTCTCTGCGTCTCAGCTGGTTGGGGGGCGTGTCCTCTGCTCCTCTGGTTGGAGGCGTGTCCTCTGCTCTCTGGTTGGGGGCGTGTCCTCTGCTCTCTGGTTGGAGGCGTGTCTGCTCTCTGGTTGGGGGCGTGTCCTCTGGTTGGGGGGGCGTGTCCTCTGCTCCTCTGGTTGGGGGCGTGTCCTCTGGTTGGGGGGGCGTGTCCTCTGGTTGGGGGCGTGTCCTCTGGTTGGGGGCGTGTCCTCTGGTTGGGGGGGCTTGGCTGCTGAGGAGGTTCAGGGTTCAGTGCAGAAGAGTTGCTGGTGTCCGCTGCCCTGATTGTTTTTTTGTGTTATTTAGAGTCTATGAAGTCACACTAACCGATTGAGGTTAACTTTGTACAAACTATTCTTGTAACTATTAAAGACTGTTGTCATGGTTACTGCGTTGGTTTAAATGAGAGGAGCTACGGTGTCTCTGTGTGACTGGATCCTCGTTTTATTTAAAGTTCTAACTCGTGTCCTTCTGAAGCTGAAGGTCATCTCATCTCTGTGTGTTTGAAGTTTGATGCAGGTTTTAGTTTCCACTGACAAATATACCGTCGATCAAAATCACCATTTTACCACCGAAGAAATACCAGAAGCAGACCTGCAGAGATATTAAAATGTTTAAGCGTCTGAATGAAGTGACTCTGCGTGTTGTTTGTGTTTCTTCTTCTTGTCTCTGACTCTGAACTCTCTTTCTCTCAGCACGCCTTTCATATAATGATCGAGGTAAGAAGATGAAACGTTGAATTATTTCATTTCTTCATTATTTCATTTTTCTCCTGTTGTGGGTTTGATTTTGCATCTTCATGGTCCTACGCCACCAGCCTGACTTTCTTTACTTTGTTTTCTGTCTCTTTGTTGACGTTGTCTCCGTGTGTTGATCAGTGTGATGATGCATGACTGATGTGAATCTGACAGAAAGCAGGTTGAGTTCTGTGTTCCTGCAGCGGCTAAATGTTTACTTACCGAGGTTCCATCATAGGTTACGTGTTTGAATCCCTTTGAAGATTCACCTCTTGGTTACCTTGTAAAGCCTCTGAATGAATGAATGAATGAATGAATGAACGTTGAGTTATATTCTGATGTAACTCCAGTTCTGTGAGTCTTTGTGTAGCTCAGCTTCACTCTGTATTTACAGTCAGTGTGAATATAAAGTAGCAGACTGTGGAGGGTAAACTATGGATCCAGGACTGCAGGAGTGCTGGTCCACACAGAACCGGTTCAGACTGGACAATTCCCATCACCTGCTCCCCTGGTTCATGTTGTCATGGAATCACTGACTGTTATTAAGAGTCTAGTCACATGTCAACAGAACACAAACCAAACATGATGATTAGATCACACAATGAGACGTGAACATGTCTTCATGTCCTGGATCAACTGGATCAGACTCGTGTATTTTCTCCTTGTTTTCGTCTCAGGACCCCGGCCCGCTGCCCCCCTCCCCCATCCTGGGTCAGAAGCCGCTGCAGTTACTGGAGGTGAAAGCTAGAGGGCGCTTTGGCTGCGTGTGGAAAGCTCAGCTCCTCAGTGAACACGTCGCCGTCAAGATCTTCTCCGTCCAGGTCTGTCCCAGCGGCCTCGAACGCACCGTCATCCACCACACGTCCTCTAGTGTACTATATTATTTTAGTACTATACTAATATACACGATGACTGAACTTCTGCTTTGCACATTATTCTGTTTATTGTCTACTATTGTTGACTGTGTGGTGGGTCAGCTCTGTCTCTTTGTGACCTGCAGGAGAAACAGTCGTGGCAGAACGAGTTTGAGATCTTCAGTCTGGACGGGATGAGACATGAGAACCTGCTGGAGTTCATCGGAGGAGAGAAGAGAGGAAGTCACATGGACCTGGAGCTGTGGCTCATTACAGCCTATCATGAGAAGGTAGCTCCGCCTCTTGATGGACAACAACAATTCTAATAATAATAATTAAAGCTGTGAGCATCCTCCCGCACGTCGGGGGTGCCGGCGGTACTCCGGCTCGCGCGTCCGAGAACGTCCGATGTTTTTTTTTCCTGCGTAGACGGCCTGACGCAGGAAATTACACACACACTGCAAATAGTGCTCGGCTTCCTGTATCCGCTGTGTGGCGCTACAGAACACTCGCAAACATGCATTATGTTGCTCTACATCAAGTGTAAACCACATCGTGTAAAAGTCATGTAAATCGGATGCTGTTCGTCACAATACGCAGATTTCCTTTGGCCAGTAGGTGGCGCTTTGAGTATTAGTTGAAAATGAGCTTGTAGACATCCTCAGGCCATGAGTGTTATCAAGAACGGAAGTTTGGGACGTTTGAAACGAGTCCAGCTGAGTTACAGCAGCTTTTTTGATGGGGAATCATGTAAAGTAGCTGCTCGCTACGGCTACGCCATTCAACCAAACGTAAAGCTTTTGATAACTTTTAATGACAACAGTGTAAAGATTGTACTGACAAAATATGAAGTGGATTCCATAAAGTACCTAGGAGGAGTTCGTTAAAGTATAGCGCCTATGAAATATGGGAAAATTCACACATAAATCAAAATGGCGGATTGCCGGTACAGTTTAGAGCAGCGGTGGGCAAACCTTCTGGCTCAGAGGCCACAGGGAGTTATGAAATGAGACAGACGGGCCAGTAGCAGATGGATGGACTTTAACAGCTGGAGAGACTTTAGAGAAGTTTGTGTGTGTTCACATGATCACTGGACTAATAACACTAATAACTCATAAAGACAGTGATCACTGTGGAGGAGTTCTCTCTGTAGTCTGTTAAACTGTGTTCTGTGTATAAACTCAGGATCATTTGTACGGTGAGGGAAACGAGGATGCAATGAAGCGACTTGGGCTGTAGCCCTGGTGACACCATGACGTCACATGAGGACGTGTGATGACGTGTGACCGTTGTGTCCTCAGGGTTCCCTCACAGACTACCTGAAGGCCAACGTCCTCTCCTGGTCTGAACTGTGTCTCATCGCTCAGTCCATGTCTCGAGGTCTCGCCTACCTTCATGAAGACATACCAGGACACAAGGACGGACACAAGCCAGCCATCGCACACAGGTACACACAGGTACACACAGGTACACACACACACACACACACACGTCTATAAAAGTCACTCTGTGTGTTGTTTCAGGGACTTTAAGAGTAAGAACGTTCTGCTGAAGTCTAACCTCACCGCCTGTATCGCTGACTTCGGCCTCGCTCTCAGGTTTGAGGCGGGAAAATCACCCGGAGACACACACGGACAGGTGAGCTCACCTGAACGGTGAAACCTGTTACTCTGGGTACATCTCAAGTCTCTTGTCATTTCCTCGCTCCTCGCTTGAACCGGAAGTTGTTCTTCGCCGCCATATTGACGGCCGTCCCAAAGCTCTTATTAGCTCTGAGGAGCAAGGAGAGAGGAGGGAGGAGGGATCTCCGAGGAGCCATGAGCGAGGACCCACGAGAACAGCCTTCCAGGAAGTGTTGTAACGGTGGACACGCCCCCTCAGTGCTCATCATGTGATCGGACTGATGACTGAGTTTAACAGCAGAGTGAAGACGATCAGATTAAACTCTAGTTTATATTTGATCTGTTCTCTGGTTTAAATAGATGTTCATTGTAGTCTGAACAACAAAAGAACCACAAACAACTTCCTTCATTTATTAAAGATTAGTGTTTTCATGATGTTTCCTCAATAACTTCATGATGAAAGGATGAAAGTGAATCTTTACATCATTGATCATCATTTCATTCAGTCACTGAGGATCATTCAGAGTTTCATGAGTTTCATCATTTCAGAGAAACAATCATCATGTTCTGCTGATTTCATGATGACGTCACAGTTTAAAACGTTCAGACGCAGATAATCATAAATATATAAAAACATTCCACCGTAGAGATGATCCTGATCTCATGAACACAGTTTAACAGACTCCAGAGACGATCACTGTGTTTATGAGTTATTAGTGTTATTAGTTACTATTATTAGTCCAGAGATCATGTGAACAGACTCACACTCCTCTAAAGTCTCTCCAGCTGTTAAAGCGACTGACAGCTGATCCAGATGTGATCAGCTGATCCAGATGTGATCAGCTGATCAGATGTGATCAGCTGATCCTCGTCATCAGAAACAGACTTCACGTGACGCAACTGAGGAAAGGAAGTCTCATGTCTCCTAAAACATGTTTCCTCGTTTCCTCTCTCCTCGCATGGTCTCTCCATGCGTCCCTGGTGGGAGGGACTAGGACGCAAGGAAAGGACCCAAGTGAGGGAAACGAGGATGCAATGAAGAGACTTGGGCTGTAGCTTCTGTCTGCTCTCAGTGTGAAACAATCACTACGATCAGAGTCAGTAATCCATAACCTGACAGCAGAGCTCGCTCTAATGTAGTCCGGCTCACCAAACACACGTAACCTAATGTTAGCAGCACTTTGACTCTGTGAGCCCACAGACAAAGGTCTTCCATCCTGAGAGCCAGGCGCCCACTGAGGAGGATGTTTTGGGCTCAATCAGCTGCAACACATCAGCACCACACATCACACTCTGTATGCGGAGGAGTGTCGTCACTGATGTGTGAAGCGTTTATTTGTCAGCGTAGTTCTGATATGATCTGTTATAATATCTACTTTTTGACTCTGTTGTCCAGTAAACAAAGCTTCATGTTAATGAACCTCGTGGCAGACGGGCTGTGAACCAGACCGTGAAGCACATGTGTTGTGTTCCAGGTGGGCACCAGGAGGTACATGGCTCCAGAGGTCTTGGAGGGGGCCATCAACTTCCAGAGAGACTCCTTCTTGAGGATAGACCTGTACGCTGTGGGTCTGGTTCTGTGGGAGCTCGCCTCACGCTGCAAAGCTGCTGACGGTAAGAACCACCATCAGTCTGGATCCAAGTCCACCACACTGCCACTGGTCTCTGTTGTGGTCTCTGATGGTCCCCCTTCTCTCTGATCTAGGTCCGTTGGACGAGTACCTGCTGCCCTTTGAGGAGGAGGTGGGTCAGCATCCATCTCTGGAGGACATGCAGGAGGTGGTGGTCCACAACAAGCTGAGACCGGCTCTCAGAGAGTGCTGGCAGAAACATACTGTAAGCCAGACTACATTACCCATCATGCACCTCTGTGTGTCTCACTGACCGGTGTTGTGTGTCTCTTGGTGTCTGTGTGTGTCCTAATGACCGGTGTTGTGTGTCTCTGTGTGTCTCTGTGTGTCCTAATGACGGATGTTGTGTGTCCCTTGGTGTCTCTGTGTGTCTCTGTGTGTCCTAATGACCGGTGTCTCTGTGTGTCTCACTGACCGGTGTTGTGTGTCTCTTGGTGTCTCTGTGTGTCCTAATGACCGGTGTTGTGTGTCTCTGTGTGTCTCTGTGTGTCCTAATGACGGATGTTGTGTGTCCCTTGGTGTCTCTGTGTGTCCTAATGACCGGTGTTGTGTGTCTCTGTGTGTCCTAATGACTGGTGTTGTGTGTCTCTGTGTGTCCTAATGACTGGTGTTGTGTGTCTCTGTGTGTCCTAATGACTGGTGTTGTGTGTCTCTGTGTGTCCTAATGACTGGTGTTGTGTGTCTCTGTGTGTCCTAATGACTGGTGTTGTGTGTCTCTGTGTGTCCTAATGACCGGTGTTGTGTGTCTCTGTGTGTCTCTGTGTGTCCTAATGACGGATGTTGTGTGTCCCTTGGTGTCTCTGTGTGTCCTAATGACCGGTGTTGTGTGTCTCTGTGTGTCCTAATGACTGGTGTTGTGTGTCTCTGTGTGTCCTAATGACCGGTGTTGTGTGTCTCTGTGTGTCTCTGTGTGTCCTAATGACCGGTGTTGTGTGTCTCTGTGTGTCCTAATGACCGGTGTTGTGTGTCTCTTGGTGTCTCTGTGTGTCCTAATGACCAGTGTTGTGTGTCTCTGTGTGTCTCTGTGTGTCCTAATGACCGGTGTTGTGTGTCTCTGTGTGTCCTAATGACCGGTGTTGTGTGTCTCTGTGTGTCCTAATGACCGGTGTTGTGTGTCTCTGTGTGTCCTAATGACCGTGTTGTGTGTCTCTGTGTGTCCTAATGGCCGGTGTTGTGTGTCTCTGTGTGTCCTAATGACCGGTGTTGTGTGTCTCTGTGTGTCCTAATGACCAGTGTTGTGTGTCTCTGTGTGTCCTAATGGCCGGTGTTGTGTGTCTCTGTGTGTCCTAATGGCCGGTGTTGTGTGTCTCTGCGTGTCCTAATGACCGTGTTGTGTGTCTCTGTGTGTCCTAATGACCGGTGTTGTGTGTCTCTGTGTGTCCTAATGACCGGTGTTGTGTGTCTCTGTGTGTCCTAATGACCGGTGTTGTGTGTCTCTGTGTGTCCTAATGGCCGGTGTTGTGTGTCTCTGTGTGTCCTAATGGCCGGTGTTGTGTGTCTCTGCGTGTCCTAATGACCGTGTTGTGTGTCTCTGTGTGTCCTAATGACCGGTGTTGTGTGTCTCTGTGTGTCCTAATGACCGGTGTTGTGTGTCTCTGTGTGTCCTAATGACCGGTGTTGTGTGTCTCTGTGTGTCCTAATGACCGGTGTTGTGTGTCTCTGTGTGTCCTAATGGCCGGTGTTGTGTGTCTCTGCGTGTCCTAATGACCGGTGTTGTGTGTCTCTGCGTGTCCTAATGACCGTGTTGTGTGTCTCTGCGTGTCCTAATGACCGGTGTTGTGTGTCTCTGTGTGTCCTAATGACCGTGTTGTGTGTCTCTGCGTGTCCTAATGACCGGTGTTGTGTGTCTCTGTGTGTCCTAATGGCCGGTGTTGTGTGTCTCTGCGTGTCCTAATGACCGTGTTGTGTGTCTCTGCGTGTCCTAATGACCGGTGTTGTGTGTCTCTGCTTGTCCTAATGACCAGTGTTGTGTGTCTCTGTGTGTCCTAATGGCCGGTGTTGTGTGTCTCTGCGTGTCCTAATGACCGTGTTGTGTGTCTCTGCGTGTCCTAATGACCGGTGTTGTGTGTCTCTGCGTGTCCTAATGACCGGTGTTGTGTGTCTCTGTGTGTCCTAATGACCGGTGTTGTGTGTCTCTGCTTGTCCTAATGACCAGTGTTGTGTGTCTCTGTGTGTCCTAATGACCGGTGTTGTGTGTCTCTGCGTGTCCTAATGACCGTGTTGTGTGTCTCTGTGTGTCCTAATGACCGGTGTTGTGTGTCTCTGTGTGTCCTAATGACCGGTGTTGTGTGTCTCTGCGTGTCCTAATGACCGTGTTGTGTGTCTCTGCGTGTCCCTCTCAGGGTCTGTCCCTCCTGTGTGAGACGATAGAGGAATGCTGGGATCATGAGGCTGAGGCGCGTCTGTCTGCCGGCTGTGTTGAAGAACGAGTCGTTCAGATGAAGAGACAGACGGAGAGACAGACCAACGTCTCGGGGCCCGAGGACATCGTCACGGTTGTCACCATGGTAACCAATGTTGACTTCCCGCCTAAGGAGTCGAGTCTATGACGAGGTCTACGGACCAATCGGGACGGAGCTGGGACTCACTTAGCCAACGGGTCTCTGATGGCTGACGCTGGTCAGCTGACCCTCAGACTGATGAGGACACCATGCAGACAGTCTCAAAGTCTTTGTTCCTCGCTGAGGACAGCTGTTAGGATCCTCGAAACGCTGAGGAAAGGTGCCTCAATGCTTCCTTTCCTATCTCCTTTAGCCTAGGAAACACTGGACCTTCTTTTACCAAAGGAAAGGAGATAATTCTGACCCACAATTCTTTGCGGCAGTAACATTTAAAGTGACGCAACATAAAAGCAAACGTTGTGTTTATCTCACAGGTTTAACTATTCTAAAGCGATGAAGTGATGAGATTCATGGTGATGAAGATGAACAGCGACAATCATCTACTTTCATTTTATATTTATTTATTTACTTTGAACATGAAATAAATATCTTTAAAAAAATAAACAGTAAATAAAGCAAACTGTTAAAAGCTTGATGAATAAAATAAACTGATTATTAAACTGTTAAAAGAGATCAATATATATATATATATATATAATATATATATATTTATAATGAATGTGACATCATCAGGAGGAGCTTCTGTTTCTCTCTTTTTAGAACTTCATGACATCATCAGACAGATGTTTTAGTTCCTTCCTCCGTCAGTGACATCATCATGATGTCATCACGTAGATTAGTTGGGTTCTCTAAACACCATGGCTGTCGTCTCCTAACTCCTCATGAACTCTCCTTCACATCTTTCCTTGACCCCATGACGTTTTCCATAGAGGTCAAGGAGAAGTGGTTAGGAAAGGATGTTGGGTCATTTTTGGACTTTTCGATTGCAGCAGGGTGACACTGATCTCTGATGTCACTTCCTGTTTGTTTTACAAAATAAAAGACTTCCTGGACAGATGTTTGATTTGAGTGTTAAAAGTCAACTTTTTGTTTCTCTGAATGAAGAAGAAACAACTTCTGAATGTCTCACTGCTGTTTGTTTGTGTATATTATTATATGTATTTATATATGTGTGTATATATATACATATATATATATATATATATATATATATATACATGTATATGTGTGTATATATATTTACATTGTCAGTTTCATCATCAGCTTATTGATCGTTTCTTTTCTTTTATAAAACTTGTTGAGAAGAAACAAGTGGATATTTGAAGGGTTGAAATGTTTAATGGAAATAAAATATACAAGTTGAAAACAGTTAAATTGATTTATTGTATTTAATAGTGAATGTTTTTATTGGTGTTAATGATTCTTTCAGATTCTTGACACACTTCATAGAACCTGTGAGACGTCTTTGATCTTCAACCACAGATCTCTGAATGTGCATCGTCAGCTTCATGAACCTTCTGTTTGTTTATTGGTTTTATCTGCTGCAGCATGGATCAAAAACTGATTATGATTAAAATATCACCTCCAACAAAAAGAAAGAAAACACTAAAGTTTATTAATCTGTCATTAATTCTAAAGAAAGTCACAATACACCAGTGGAAACTGTTCTGATATTTAATATATTGATTAGGAATTGCCAGTCGGCGGTGCCGGAAGCTGAGTTCATCTCGGCTACGCTTCCTTGCTCTCCCTCAACCTTCTTGCTCTGACTGAGACCTGGATCACACCAGCAGCTCTGTGAGACGTGAACTCTTTCTCACACAGAGCTGTGAGGTGAGGCGGTGGAACTGGCTGCTCATCTCCCTAAATGGAAACACTCTCTTGTGTCTGCTCCACAGTTCTCCTCGTCCTCGTTTGAATGTCATGCTGTTACTGTCATCATCCGGTCCAGCTCTCCGGTGCTGTTGTGTGTCGCCCACCAGGCCTCTTGGTGAGTTCCTGGAGGAGCTCCACACATTAGTCTCTCACTTCCATGACGACAGCTCCGCACTCATCCTGCTCAGTGACTTCAACATCCAGACTGATAAGTGAACCTCTCCTCTCCTTCCTCTCCTCCTTTGACCTTTACCACTCCTCTTCTCCTCCTACCCACAAGGCAACCAGCTGGATCTCATCTTCACTAGACACTGTTCTACTGCCAACCTCTCCGTCACTCCCCTCCAGCTCTCTGAGCACTACTTCATGTCCTACTCCCTTTCCTCTCCTCCTCCCTTACTTCCTCCACCTACCCACATGGTCTCTACCCGTAGTCATCTTCACTCCCTCTCCCGCTGATCTTTCCTCTTCTGTTACCTCTGCTCTCCTTGAATCCTTCTCTCCTATCCCCTGATGCTGCTACTGATCTCCTCCTCAGCATCCTTTCCTCCTCGTTGGACGTCCTCTGTCCCTTCACCTCCAGGCCTGCACGGCCAACCCCCCCCCCCAACCCCCGCCCCATCCTGGTGACGAGTCGTTCTCTTGAGGACTATGTTGAACACACTGACTGTAAGTCTCTTTGGATAAAAGCGTCTGCTCAATGACTGTGATGTGATGTAGAGTTCTATATAAGTTCTATCAGAGTTCTATTCATGTTATATAAGGGTTCTATATAAGTTCTATCAGAGTTATATATAAGTTATATTAGAGTTCTATATTAGTCTTATACAAGTTCTATTAGAGTTCTACATAAGTTATAACAGAGTTTTGATACATGTAATAGATTCTTAATACACTGTTGGCCAGAAGAGCTGCGCGCGCACTTTAACGTATCGCGTGTGTTTATCAGAGCGGTGCCGCGGTGGCTGATGGGATATGTCCGCCATGTTTTCAGAGCAGTCCCGAGCAACGGTTCTCAAGTCCCGTTAAACGTTCCTCCGGTGACCGGAGCAGCTGGTACCGATGAACGTCTGTATCGGTGGTTCACGGATTTAAACAATGAGTAAACTCTCGTTCCGGGCTCGAGCGCTAGACGCCTCCAAACCTCTCCCGGTGTACCGGAACAGAGACGTACCGGAGCTCACGGACTTGTCCATCAACCGGGCCGTGTTACAGATGCCCACCGGGATGGAGAAGGAAGAGGAGCTGGTACGTTTAAAGAGTGTTAGTCTGGAGCTGTGGCGGGAGTCATGTTTACGTTCACTACGTTACTTACGTACAGTCTGCGCTATCAGCGGAGCGTCAACGAGGCGTGAACGCGCTCTGTGGCTGTGACCTTTACGTTCTAACGTAGTAGTCATGGTAACGCATGGACGCAGTGGCCGACTGCTAGCTTACCAGTGCTACTGTTAGCTTTAGTCCATGAGACACATGTACAGTTATCATATATATATATATTTATACTTGCACTATATATATATATGTGTGTGTTTAGTATGTCTCACCTGTGTGTTTCAGGAGCACCACCTGCAGAGGGCGATCTCAGCCCAGCAGGTGTTCAGGGAGAAGAAGGAGAACATGGTGATCCCTGTTCCTGAAGCAGAGAGTAACACCACATACTACGACCGCCTGTACAAAGGAGAAGTCAAGGTCCCCAAACAGCTGCTCCACATACAGCGTGAGTAATGCACAACAATATACTACCTGTGATGGTACCTGTGATAGTACCTGTGATAGTACCTGTGATAGTACCTGTGATGGTACCTGTGATGGTACCTGTGATGGTACCTGTGATACTACCTGTGATGGTACCTGTGATGGTACCTGTGATGGTACCTGTGATAGTACCTGTGATAGTACCTGTGATAGTACCTGTGATGGTACCTGTGATAGTACCTGTGATAGTACCTGTATAGTACCTGTGATAGTACCTGTATAGTACCTGTGATAGTACCTGTATAGTACCTGTGTGTAGTACTCGTACTGCACCCCCATAATCGTTGAAACACTTTTTAATTAAATTTCCTCCGGTTTGGTCTCAGGTGGATGGTTTATGTTTTAGAGCCGATCCACTAGTAGACAGTGAGACTGGTCTTGTTGAGACTGCATCTGAATCAGGTCTAGATGAGTCTACATGTTGTGTTCAGGTCCATCAGTCTCATGTTTGTGGTCCTGCAGCTTTGTGTCTGGATCTGGAGCAGCCAGACTACGACATGGACTCAGAGGACGAGACGCTCATCAACAGGCTCAACAGAAAGATGGAGATCAAACCTCTGCAGTTTGAGACCATGGTGGACCGACTGGAGAAAGCCACAACACACCAGGTAAACCTGAACACACACACACCAGGTAAACCTGAACACACACACACACACCAGGTAACACTGCACTGGGTCTCTCTCTCTCACACACACACTCTCACACATCAAACACTCGTAGCTCTGCTGGAGAGCATTTATGCTTTTGTTCCTTTACAGTTTATGTGTGGACTTCACAATAGTTGTGCAGAACAAAATAAGCATCAATAAGAAAAGGAAAGTCCTCAAACCGTGACTTCAGACGTCTCCGTAGGTTTGATACCTCCGCTGGACACGCTGCTCACTAATCGTTACAATAACAGCTGCTAGTAAAGACAACAAGGTCAACAACACCTGTGATCAGTTATGTTGAGTTAACCTGGTAGTCGATCGGGTAATCAAGACTGTTTGTGAGCTTACAGTGAAGGGTCACGTGATCGGTGACGAATCAGAGACACGGGAACCAATCAAGTAGTGAACACCAGCGTCTCCGTCCTCGTTTATAAACGTGTGTGTTTACGAGCGTCCACACTAGTCGGAGGCTCAACTTCTCTATCCTGAGCTCTGAAACTCCGGCGTAGTGAAACGCTCGGTGAGAACGAAGCAAAACACACGAGCTTCAAATGGAAACGTAGTCGTGTGGACGTGGCCTCTGTCATAGACAGATACTTTATTCATCAGGGGGACGTTTGTATGTTACAGCAGCACAGTAACACAGTCAAAATATTAAGTATGAAAAATGCACAATATATACACTACAATAACATATTAAGAACGTATTAAATATAAGAATATAATGAAAAGAACAATAGAAATGCACAGTGTGTACAATGAAATAGAATAGTGCTAAATGAACTAGGTAAACTAAACAGTCGTACAAAAACCAACCACCAGCAGCAACAACAGTGTAGCGGTGTGTCTTCATGTGAAGGTGCTTCAGCAGAATGTTCTGCTGCATCGTGTGACAGCAGAGCTTCAGGCTGCAGTAGGTGGTGGAGAGGGTGGTCCAGGTGATCCAATATGAATAATAGTCAAACTCCATGTTGGAGTGGTTCCAGTTCTGTCCTCAGCCGGTCTCTCTGTGGTTCTGGTTCTGTCCTCAGCCGGTCTCTCTGTCGGAGGCGAAGCTGCTGCTGAAGGAGGACGACTACCTGCTGAAGTCTGTGTACGATTACTGGGTGAGGAAGAGGAAGAGCTGTGGAGCTCCGTCACTGATTCCTCACATCAGACTGGAGAGAAGAGACGGATCGACGAACAACGACGCCTACGTGGCCTTCAGACGCAGGACGGAGAAGATGCAGACCAGGAAGGTGAGTCCTTCTCTCGGTTCTCCATGTGGACTCTATTTAAACCTGCTGGATTCACAAACGCATCCTGTTTATTTATTAGGCCCGTCATCGATTTTTCTACTTTAGGTTTTTGAATAAAATCATAAAAATTTCCGAGACATTTATATCTCCAAGAATGTTACAGATCTTCTAACGGTACAGTCAAGTTCTACTGCAGCTGTCTTTAATAACGACGACTCCGAGTTCATGAACATGATGTGATGTCTTTCAGAACCGCAAGAACGATGAAGCGTCCTACGAGAAGATGCTGAGGCTGAGGAGAGAGTTCAGTCGGACCGTCACCATCCTAGAGATGATCAAGAGGAGAGAGAAGTCCAAGAGAGAGCTGCTGCACCTCACCCTGGAGGTGGTGGAAAGGAGGTGAGGAGGAGGAGGAGACACCTCACCCTGGAGATGTTGGAGAGTAGGCGAGGAGGAAGGGAAGGGGGAGGAGGTGAGGAGGTGAGGAGGAGAGAGTTCAGTCGGACCGTCACCATCCTGGAGATGATCAAGAGGAGAGAGAAGTCCAAGAGAGAGCTGCTGCACCTCACCCTGGAGGTGGGGGAGGGGGGGAGGGAGAGGACACCTCACCCTGGAGGTGGGGGAGGGGGGGAGGGAGAGGACACCTCACCCTGGAGGTGGGGGAGGGGGGGAGGGAGGGGACACCTCACCCTGGAGGAGGGGGGAGGGAGGGAGGGAGGGGACACCTCACCCTGGAGGAGGGGGGAGGAGGGAGGTGAGGAGACAGCTGTGGAGTTTGAAGATGTTTTGTGTGTTCAGGTGTCAGATGGAAGATTTCAGTGGAGAAACTCTCAGAGAGGTTTCACTCCCTCTGGTGGAGAAACCAGTTTACAGCATCCCAGTGACTCTAAACAACAGACACAGAACGGACATCAAGATCAAGGTACGGAGTCTCCTTCATACAACAGGTTCCATATGACTGTACATGTGAATCCAGTGGCTCCCTCAGATCTCATGTTCAGAGTCTATGTTTCAGAAGAAGCTGGCGTCTGACGAGCTTCCCTTTGATCTGATCCAACCGAAAAAGAACATGAGACGGGACAGATTGTGTCCTCCACAGAGACGACCCTGTCGACCCCCCGGTCCCTTCACCGTCAACAAGGCCAACATCAAACAGTACGACTTCCACAGCTCTGGAGAGGAAGACAGCCCTCCACCTCCACTGGTCAGCACCACCATCACCATCTCCATCTTTTACTGTGAAATCATGTGTAGAGAGACATACTCTGTATAATATAGTAAAAACAATATTCTAATGTCTTCTGTTCATGTCTCTTCAGTCTCCTCCGTCTTCACCTGATGAAGAAAATAATCCTGATGGAGTTTATGTCTTCAGGAGAAAAGCTGGATGTCAATATCTCTCTGTGAGTTCAACCTTTTTGATTTCATTGTTTTAATTTATTACACTTTATTCATAAAGTGTCTGTATTTTGAGCCATCAGTGGCTCCTGAGCAGCGCCCGGGGAGCGCTGAGGGTTCAGTGTGTTGCTCAGGGACACTTCAGAACATCATTACTTCATTACTGATGAACATGATGAAGAACAGAGACAATCACACAACATTTATTTACTGCTGGTTATGAATAACACACACACACACACTGATCCACCCATACACAGGTTCACACACATTCAAACTCCTAGTTCTATATGTAATCTACACATACATGTACACACACACACACACATATATACATGATACATGAGCGCATACAGCACATCTATCCTCATCAGCATCTCTTCATTGGTATCAGTTAGATGCTCTTTGTTTTGATCTTCTTGGTAAAGAGTTGAGATCCTTCTTGTCTCTAGATCTCATTGGATGATGGTTCCATGAAGCTGCTGCCAGCAGCACATTTAAAGACGTGTCCTGTGATTGGTCGGGCTGATGAGGCTCTTAAAATGAGCCGATACATGTTCCCACACTGACGCATTTAACTTCCTCACATGAGTTCATGATCATCTCCTGCTCGTCAGCGGAGCAGAAAGAGGCTCTTTCTGTCACTTCATCTGCATCGTCCTGTTAGAACATCATGGTTTCTGTGATCGACGCTTCCTCCTTCTGAAGCAGGACGGGCACGCCACCGATCCTGATGACTGAAGTCTGGTTCTAGTGAACGAGACCGTTTGAGCGGATCAGCCTTTGAGGAACCGAGATAGCCTGACTTCAACCATCGGGTTCCTTTAAGCTGCTAACAGGACATCTGATCCACTTAGTGGACCACGAGGAACGAGGCCCTGGTCTGCTGACCGAGTCCCGTAAAGGCTAGAAAAGCTGTGCAGGTTAAAATAGAAGCGCTCTGCCAAAATGTATAATTCTCAATTATCCGTCAGCTGTAGGTCCAGATAGGACAGGGTCTGGAGCCTGTTAGAGAGCCCTGCTTTAGAGGATAATAAACACTAACTACTGTTTGTGTTGGTTTGTTTCTGCAGCCTGAGACTGAGCAGACGGGTGGAGACCATCATCCGGGGCTCCTCCCTCTGTGTCTCCGTCACTCTCTGGCTGAACTGATGCTGCCTCCTCATTGGACGGGACTGAGCCGCCGCAGGATAGGACGGGGGGGCAGGTAGCTCCATCTACTGACCGCTCGCTCTCATCACAGTCTTCATCAGTAAAGCTGAAGCCTTTTCTCCGTCTCTGTCTCTGATCAGGGTCATCCTGGACCGAGCCTCCTCGGGTCTGGATCCAGTACTGAAGCAGCTGGACTCTTCAACACATCAAGTCTGCAGGACCAGAACCAGGACCAGTAATGACCCTGTAACACCCCCCCTGACCTCAGGAACCACTGGCCCCTGTCTGACTGAAGTCCTGAGCAACATCCAGACCCTGAGGAGGTTCTGCTTCAGACCCAGACCGGTTCAGGGCCAGAGGGAGGGCAGCAGAAGGACCACAGAGTCTTCTATGGAGGACCACAGAGTCGCCTGTTGTCATTTACCCGGCAACAACTCCGGTGAGCTTCTGATCATTAGTTTCATCTCTCAGTCAGCAGCAGATCCTGGAGCTGAGAGGACAGCAGACCTTTACTGATCCACAACAGTTTGAACCGTTCGGGTCTCAAAGTCAAGTCCACGTCTCCAGTTTAGATGAAATATTTGACTTTTTAATTTGTCACATCATGGTTCAGCTCTGCATATATATATATATATATATATATATATATATATATATATATGTCTTGTCTCTGTACCAGCAGGGGGCATCACAGAGGAGCAGTACCACAGTCATCAGCAGCAGCTGATCCAGATGCAGAAACAACAGCTGGAACAGCTGCAGCTGCAGAACACTGCTTTATATCGACACACATCGCTGTGTGGAGCGCAGGTAACATATAATATATTAATATCAGTGCTGAGCAAGTCAACATGTTAACGCATTCATTAATTAACGCCGACAATTATTTTATCGTGCGGTGAATCTCTCTCTCTCTCGCGCGCTCTCGCTCTCGCTCTCGCTCTCGCTCTCGCTCTCGCTCTCGCTCTCACTCTCACCCACCCACCCTTTTCCTTCCCCTACAGTCCCCTGGGTCCTAAGTACCTCCATGTACAGCTTCTTATCACCCTCTATGTACCAACGTACATTTATAACAAACACCACACATGTTACACTAATCAGCGTAGCATAGTGTCTGACCAACATACCAACAAATAAATGATTCATTTAAATGATCTTTTAGAGTTTTTAAAGTGTTTAGTTTGTAATATGTATAATAATCATATCATTTAGTTATCACTACTGAGAGTTTAACAAACATAAAACATGACGTAGATAGGTTTGCAGGTTTAAGATGTATATTTAAATTCATCTCTGACACACATGAAGATAAAGTTGTGAACACCGGCTGAATATCTATGATCAGAATCATTATAACTGTGTTATAACTGCTGCTGTGTGAAGAGAATCCTGCTGTTAACAAGAACCTGATGAGTTTAAAGTGTTTAAACCAAATGTTGTTGACCTTTAGTTCATAGAGCAGCACTTTAACATAAAAGAGCTCAACACACTACTTTAGATTCATTATGAACTTTAACATAACAATGAGATTAATCGCGTTTACGCATTTTAATCGTTAATTAATATATAACACTGCTTTATATAGACACATATCACTGTGTTGAACACAGGTAATATACTGTATATTTGGTGGTCTGGTTCTCTGAGTAACACCCGGTCCTGGTCTTGTTCTAGTCCACCAGGTCCAGTGAGTCCCGTTCAAAGACTGTGGACTCGGCCAGCGCTCAGTTTGCAGCCTCGGCTGTGATCAGCACTCCTCTTCCTCCTCGTGGTCACAACAGTGAGAACAAACCCTACAAGTCCAGCATCAACGGAGTCCTTCATTCTTCAGGTGAGCCACCTCACCTGTCTGAGTCTCGCTGGGTGAACCGATGCTCATGAGAACTTTATTTATAAGAGTTAGTATCATTGAGGACAAAAGGTAACGATGTATCCAATCAAAGAGGTCCATAAGAGATGAACTGGACATTTTGTAAAATAAGTATCTATTTTAAATGTGTACGCTGATATTAATATATATATATCGTATCATTTATGTAAACTCCTCCTCAGGTCCCTCCAGGCCTCCGTACTCGTCCTCCTCGTCTGTCAGCAGGTTGGGGCTTTCAGCTCGGGGGTCTCTCTCCTCTTCCTCTCAGTCTCTTCCTAACCAGAGGAACCAGGTGAGAGCCCCCCCCCACACTGCTCGACCCTCCGCCCCCCCAACGTCTGCCTTAAAGCTCGCCACCATCGCTGCCAGCCTCGACCGAGTGCCCAAAGTCTCCACCGCCAGGTAAACTCCTCCTACACCTGTCCATGTAAACTCCTCCTACACCTGTCCATGTAAACTCCTCCTACACCTGTCCATGTAAACTCCTCCTACACCTGTCCATGTAAACCTCCTACACCTGTCCATGTAAACTCCTCCTACACCTGTCCATGTGAACTCCTCCTACACCTGTCCATGTAAACTCCTCCTACACCTGTCCATGTGAACTCCTCCTACACCTGTCCATGTGAACTCCTCCTACACCTGTCCATGTAAACTCCTCCTACACCTGTCCATGTAAACTCCTCCTACACCTGTCCATGTAAACTCCTCCTACACCTGTCCATGTAAACTCCTCCTACACCTGTCCATGTAAACTCCTCCTACACCTGTCCATGTAAACTCCTCCTACACCTGTCCATGTGAACTCCTCCTACACCTGTCCATGTGAACTCCTCCTACACCTGTCCATGTAAACTCCTCCTACACCTGTCCATGTAAACTCCTCCTACACCTGTCCATGTAAACTCCTCCTACACCTGTCCATGTAAACTCCTCCTACACCTGTCCATGTAAACTCCTCCTACACCTGTCCATGTGAACTCCTCCTACACCTGTCCATGTAAACTCCTCCTACACCTGTCCATGTAAACTCCTCCTACACCTGTCCATGTGAACTCCTCCTACACCTGTCCATGTGAACTCCTCCTACACCTGTCCATGTAAACTCCTCCTACACCTGTCCATGTAAACTCCTCCTACACCTGTCCATGTAAACTCCTCCTACACCTGTCCATGTAAACTCCTACGCACACCTGTCCATGTAAACTCCTCCTACACCTGTTCATGTAAACTCCTACGCACACCTGTGAACGACGTGCACTTGTCTGGGTAAACTCGTCCTACATGCTGTAGTAGTTCATCAGGTTACATAATGTTTCTGACCTGAACAGTGAAGCAGATATAATGTAAATACGAGGACTAATGATAATAGTAATAATAATAGTAGTAGTAGTAATAGTAATAATAATAGTAGTAGTAGTAATAGTAATAATAATAGTAGTAGTAGTAATAGTAATAATAATAGTAATATTAATAACAGCAGCAGTGGGTGTCGGGCAGAACCACGGTCCAGGTACAAATAGCTAGCTAGCTGATGTTAGCTAGCTAGCTGATGTTAGCTAGCTAGCTGATGTTAGCTAGCTAGCTGATGTTAGCTTCAGTGCTATAAACTGATGTGTCTCCTCTAAGCATGACCGAGGTTTAATTAGCGCTCGTTAAGTAGCTGAATAAAGAGACATTTTGGTTCAATAGTCTTTCTGAATAATATTACAAATACTATGGATTAGATTTACATTAGGACCCAAAAGCTGCTCCAACAAGCTGCTTTGAAATCAGATCAGGACCAGAACCAAGACCAGGACATCTAACCAGACTGGAAATCTGGTTCTATCAGGATCACCGTTATAGAATCTGCAATGTTTTAAAATACGGGGCAGCCGTCCCAGCTGGTAAAGATCTTTTCAGAGGAAGTGATGTTATGAGCGATGTCATCACTGACGGTTGACTGTTGACTGTTTTTATCTCAGAGATCCTCACGAGTCGGAGAGACCTGTGAACGGACTGTCAGAGACCAACCTGCTCATGGAGGTCACATAACATCCCATCACCTCCTCCTCCTATCAGCTCCTCCTCCTCAGTGTCCGGTGAATGTGACCTCCAGAAGAAGAATGTCAGAATCAGAACATTTTATCAAGTGTGGATAATATTATAATTATTATTGTTGTTATTGTACAGTTTGTAAATGTCTTTGATGTGAAATAGTTTTTGTTAATTTCATCAGTTTAGTTTCTAAATTATCATGTGACTACAGGATCATCTGATTGGTTCACAGTAAGCCTTGTTTGTGTATCTTGGCTCTGATTGGTCCATGATGAGTCTGTATCTTGGCTCTGATTGGTCCATGATGAGTCTGTATCTTGGCTCTGATTGGTCCATGATGACTTATATTATTTATTTCTCATGTTTACATTTTGTATTTCTTTAAAATCCAAACGTGAGTCTTGATTTATTTAATTTGTTCCTGATTTAAAGATTTAAAGATGTTTGTGTGACGTCCGGATCGACTTGATATTTTTAAATGTTTGTTAAAGAATCTCTTCATGGCCTTCTGATCATTTGAGCCACATTAAAATAAACAATATGCACAAAGTTTTTTATATTTTTAAACTTGTTTCTATGACGTCATCCGTCTGAATCATGTTAAGAAGTTCGTTTCTCCTTAAAATGCTGAGAAATAAAAATGCATCGACAGACTTTACTTTCTGTTGGTTTTATTTTTCTTTGTAAATAACTTCAGATGTGTTTTTACTGAACACATTGAGCCTCATTCAATAATCGGGTTAGTTAGTTAGTTAGGGTTAGTCCTCAGAATCCTTCTAAAGTGACTCTTTATCATCAACACCAAGATGTTTGATCATGAAGTCCATGAGAACAAGAATAGCAGAAGGAAGGAACCAGAATCAGGTCCACAACCAGGACTAAGACCAAGACCAGGGCCAACTGACCCGATGAGACTCACCATCATGAGACACATGATAACCCTAACCCCATGAGTCCAATGAATGAGGGTGAAGACTGCAGATAAGACTTTGACTCAGAGTCATTTATTTAATCACTGTGTTCATTCATAATGTTGATAATTCTGTCAGATGATCAGGCTCCACTAACAGGAGTATTTTCTATATATACATTATATACATAGATAATATATAATGTATACATATATTATCTATATACACTGTATATAATATATATATATATATTATCTATATATACTGTATATAATATATATATTATCTATATATACTGTATATAATATATAAAGATTATATATATATTTATCAGTTAATCTCTGTAGAAACAGGTAGGACACCATGTCCCAGAATGCCCTGCGGCTCGGTGGTCCAGGGTTGGACCTGTTTGATGTTCATCAGCATCCTGAAGGAGAGACGGTGATCACCGGGAATCTGATTCTTGAACTGCGGGACTCTGTTGGTTTTCTGTCCGGTAGATGACGAGTTGTTCCGGTCCGATGTTTTAAACCGTGTGAAGCTGAAGTGAAGCTTCCGTTTCTCCCGGTTTGTCTCTGATTTCAACCGTGAGCGTCTCGTGTCTCCTGTCTACTGGCAGCTCGTGAGTCTCCGTCTGTTTGCCGGCTCGTGATGGAGGACGCGGTGGAGTGCGGTGTGTGCGGTGTGAAGGTGATGTGTCGCTTCAGACCTCTGAACGATGCGGAGCGGACCAGAGGAGACAAATACATCCCGAAATTTAACGGAGAGGACACGGTGGTGGTGACGGTGAGTCTACTGTAACACGCCCTCCGTGAGTCCGTGAGCAGCAACAATAGAAACACAATAGACTCGTTTCATCACAATGTTTTTATTTAATCAGCAACAATAGAAACACAATAGACTCGTTTCATCACAATGTTTTTATTTAATCAGCAACAATAGAAACACAATAGACTCGTTTCATCACAATGTTTTTATTTAATCAGCAACAATAGAAACACAATAGACTCGTTTCATCACAATGTTTTTATTCCAGCAGCAACAATAGAAACACAATAGACTCGTTTCATCACAATGTTTTTATTCCAGCAGCAACAATATAAACACAATAGACTCGTTTCATCACAATGTTTTTATTTAATCAGCAACAATAGAAACACAATAGACTCGCTTCATCACAATGTTTTTATTTAATCAGCAACAATAGAAACACAATAGACTCGTTTCATCACAATGTTTTTATTCCAGCAGCAACAATATAAACACAATAGACTCGTTTCATCACAATGTTTTTAACCCTAACCCTATATATATAGAATTGTGTGTGTGTATATATATATATATATATATATATATATATAACTAACTCAGATAGTAAGTTGACCTCCGTCGTGGTTCCAGAAGTGTTCCTCAGGGTTAGATGGATCCTCAGTGATCAAGTCTGGTTTTAAATCATGAGCTCAGGAATAAATAACTGGACTAACTGGACTAATTTGATTAACTGGACAAACTGGACTGACTGGATTAACTGGACTAAATAGGTTAACTGGACTAGCTGGACTAACTGGGTAAACTGGACTAACTGGGTTAACTGGACTAACTCCCCTTGTGCCCGTGCCCCCCGTGACCTCCACCAGGAGGCCACGTCCCCACCCAAACCTAACCCTGGACTAACTGGACTAACCTAACCCTGGACTAACTGGACTAACCTAACCCTGGACTAACTGGACTAACCTAACCCTGGACTAACTGGACTAACCTAACCCTGGATTAACTGGACTAACCTAACCCTGGATTAACTGGACTAACCTAACCCTGGACTAACTGGACTAACCCTGGACTAACCTAACCCTGGACTAATTGGACTAACCTAACCCTGGACTAACTGGACTAACCTAACCCTGGATTAACTGGACTAACCTAACCCTGGATTAACTGGACTAACCTAACCCTGGACTAACTGGACTAACCCTGGACTAACCTAACCCTGGACTAACTGGACTAACCTAACCCTGGACTAACCTAACCCTGGACTAACTGGACTACCCTAACCCTGGATTAACTGGACTAACCTAACCCTGGACTAACTGGACTAACCTAACCCTGGATTAACTGGACTAACCTAACCCTGGACTAACTGGACTAACCTAACCCTGGATTAACTGGACTAACCTAACCCTGGACTAACTGGACTAACCCTAACCCCGGACTAACCTAACCCTGGACTAACTGGACTAACCTAACCCTGGACTAACTGGACTAACCTAACCCTGGACTAACTGGACTAACCTAACCCTGGACTAACTGGACTAACCTAACCCTGGACTAACTGGACTAACCTAACCCTGGATTAACTGGACTAACCTAACCCTGGACTAACTGGACTAACCTAACCCTGGATTGGAGAGTATCTCTGAAATATAATCTGGAGCTTTAAACATAATCAATCAAATGTAAAATAATCAGCTGTATTGTTTGTTTATGGATCTTTTCTTTTCCGTTTCTGAGAATAAACAGAAAGTCTTTGGTTTGACTGCTTTAATATATTCATACTTTAATGCAGATATTATTCCTCTGACATATAGATATGAAAGCTGTTCTGACAGAAGCGAAATAAACAGATAAATATAAATAGTTCAATATTAATATTAAGACCAGCAGGAATTTGCTGACTCATCGGTTTAACAAAGATTAAAACTGTTTAAATACCAGAATAAAGGTACAAATGTACAGTGATGAGCACTGATCATATTCTTAGTAATTATAAAATAAATAACTTTATTTACAGATTATTAAACATTATGCAGTAAAAGACGAGCTCAGCTCTCTTTATATCAGTTTATCTGCTTCCTGCTCCTCAGAGGATAAACCCTTTGTGTTTTAATGATGTTCAAATGTTATTAAATCATGAAATTAAAAAGCAGATGATTAGTTATTAACCCTTTAAACTTGGTGCCCAACTTCATTCAAACCCTCATAACTTTTGGTAAAATCTTGTTTATACCTTCAGCTGCAACAATCTGTTAAAAAAACTAAATATCAACTTTCCAATGAAAGATGTTCTGTTGAATAGTAAACTCTCCTGTTTAACAAACATTGAACTGCAAACTATCCTTGAGGCTTCTTTACAGTACAAAATATATCCTGTAATAATATGTTGCATCAGTATTTTAAGCGTCACGTTCTCTGTAAACTCTTTTATTTTGGCGGTGTGCTTCCTGTGTTTCAGGGGAAGCCGTACGTGTTCGATAAAGTTCTGTCTCCGAACACCGAACAGGTTCAGGTCTACGACACCTGCGCCAGACAGATCGTTAAAGGTCAGTTCACCTGGTTATCAAGCCTTTATATATCTATACCATAATATATGTGTACATGTGTGTATATATATATATATACATATATACATGCTGTGTGTGTGTGTGTGTGTGTGTGTGTGTGTGTGTTTCAGATGTGCTGGGAGGTTACAACGGGACCATCTTTGCTTACGGTCAGACGGCCTCAGGAAAGACTCACACCATGGAGGTCAGTCTGATATCCATATATCAATATATATATATATATATCGTATATTCTATTTAGTCCATTTTATTTTCAGTATTTTCTCAGTAGCAGCATTAACTATATTTCTACTGATCTCATCAAACATCTGTTTAAATTGATTTAACGCCCTAAAAATACTTCAACACTCTCAGGTGTGTGTATTGTATATTATTTTATATATTATTTTTAAAACACTCAGGTGTGTGTTTTGTATATTATTTTTTAAATATTCTCAGGTGTGTGTTTTGTATCTTCTATTGTTTTTCAGGGGAGTCTGCACGACCCTCGTTTGATGGGAATCATCCCTCGTATCTCCAGAGACATCTTTGATCACATTTACTCGATGGACGAAAACCTGGAGTTTCACATCAAGGTGATGATGTCATCTGTACACTGATGACATCATCAGTCACATCAAACCAAAACCACAAAACATGATTTATTCAAACACGTTATTGTTTAAATTCATACGGTCTATTATATAGATTTGTCCCACAGTAAACTGCAATCACAATAAATATAATAAATAAGTAAATATCAGAAACAGAAACACATGATGTTTCTGGAGCTTCTTCTTCTCTTGTGTTGCTCTGATTGAGGTTCTTTAAGTTCTGATCTGTGATCAGATCCTCAGCATTAGACCAGTGATGCGTTCACTGACCTGCTGCTCTCCATATGTTCACTGTTCACTAGCTGCTCTGCACTTCTCCAAGCAGGTATAAATACCATGTAACATACAATAGTCTGAGTACTATTCGTATTCATATTATGAGTATTATTATTATCATTTCACAAGCTTTGGATTAATAGAAAAACTAAAGTTCTGTTTGACATCTTTTGTGAAAAGGAAGTTAGTCTTTTTCCCTGTAAATTATAATATTTAATGTATCGAATAAAATGAAGACTAGAAATATACACGGGTTCATTTTCATCAATAAAGCTGATATATTTACAGATATAACATGTAAAGAATAACTAATCACATATAATGTAACATTTTATTTTGACATAATGAAACATTTCTCTTTTCTCTGCAGGTCTCTTATTTTGAAATCTATCTGGATAAGATCAGAGACTTACTGGACGGTGATGATAATATTTAAAATCTATATTTTTATTTTTATATTTATATAATATTGATGAATGACATTCAGGTGCTGACTGGTGTGATTCATGTTTCAGTGTCAAAGACAAACCTGTCGGTCCACGAGGACAAGAACAGGGTTCCTTTTGTGAAGGTATCTTTACTTCCTGTTGTCCCAGTACTACAGTATCAGTACTACAGTATCAGTACTACAGTATCAGTACTACAGTATAAGCACTGCAGCATCAGTACTACAAGAACACATTTTGCTGATGTGTATTTTCTTTCAGGGCTGCACGGAGCGTTTTGTTTCTAGTCCTGATGAAGTGATGGACGTAATCGACGAGGGGAAAGCCAACCGACACGTCGCCGTCACCAGTGAGTCTGTACTTCTACTACTAGTAGTACTACTACTACTATTACAACTACAACCACGACTACTACTACTACTAGAACTACTACTACTACTATAACGTATTTACTACAAATACATATAGATTTATACTGTATTTACTATGAATATATATAGATTCATAATCTACTTCATATGAATATATAGAGATTTATAATGTATTTCCTGCGGTGGTTGTGTATTAGCACTATGATGTACTTCCTGCGGTGGTTGTGTATTAGCACTATGATGTACTTCCTGCGGTGGTTGTGTATTAGCACTATGCTGTACTTCCTGCGGTGGTTGTGTATTAGCACTATGATGTACTTCCTGCGGTGGTTGTGTATTAGTACTATGATGTACTTCCTGCGGTGGTTGTGTATTAGTACTATGATGTACTTCCTCTGTTCCTCCTGCAGACATGAACGAGCACAGCTCTCGCAGTCACAGTATTTTTCAGATCAACATCAAGCAGGAGAACATGGAGACGGAGCTCAAGCTGTCGGGGAAACTCTACCTGGTCGACCTGGCAGGCAGCGAGAAGGTCACAATGCTTCACCACACTCACTTTATTGATTTATTGATTATTATTGAGTTATTGATCCGAGCTAAATATATCCACTAATAAGATATGTAACTGAAAACGGAGCAGTAATCAATAACAAACACAAAAGTTTCCTATGTATATATATATATCTGATGATGACACTGGTGATGAAGACCATGGTGATTTTGTTCAGGTGAGTAAAACGGGAGCAGAAGGTTCCGTGTTGGACGAAGCCAAGAACATCAACAAGTCTCTTTCTGCTCTGGGGAACGTCATCGCTGCTCTGAGTGAAGGAACAGTGAGTCTGAACTTGTTCTGATGGAACCTGAAACACTTTGTCTTTAGTAAAAGTAACTTCAGACCTCAGTCATGTGACCCTCATGTCGTGTGCTGATAGAAAACTCACGTCCCGTACCGAGACAGTAAGATGACCCGGATCCTGCAGGACTCTCTGGGAGGAAACTGTCGAACCACCATCATCATCTGCTGCTCTCCTTCTGTTTACAACGAGGCTGAAACCAAGTCCACCCTCATGTTCGGACAGAGGTACAGGACCACATCACTCACATGTTCAGATGGAGTCTCACTGTAAAGCTGGTATCAGTCCGTTTATTAGGAACTATGGGCATTCGTTGTCCCTGCAGGATGAACCCTAATGATGCTGGTCTCTGATCTTTACTCTGTATATCTTAAAGACAGATTCAAGTTTACTTTGTCATTTTAAAGCACACTTTTTTCCAGACTTCCATCTTGGTTGTAAACAAGTTGGCATTACTGCAATAAGTTTACTTCTTTTTGACGCAAATCTGCAGAATGTGTTACATGTTAAAGATATAATCAGTCAGTTCATGGTCCTCTCCTGAAGTCATCATTGTAACGTACAGCAACAGGATAGTAGTACCAGTATGCTGAATGGTACTTTTGTGTACACTTTTCTTTTGCTTCTAGTATTCTTTCTAACATAGTACACACAGCACAGGAAACACATTAAGTACACTGCAGTGTGGAGGGACATGTAATGGACAAGTTAATATGTGGATGGTTGACAGAGTCTATTTTGGAAGCATCGTGCATAGCTAAAGGATCTCTCAGGTTTGACGCTTGATGACTCAGTTATCACCCTTCATCTCCATCATCTCTCACAACACCTGTCAACATCCATCCACCACCTGTTATCTATCAGACAAGTGAAGACACCTTCCTGTGTTGTTTTTGTGTTTCAGAGCAAAAACCATAAAGAACACAGTGTCTGTGAACCTGGAGCTGACAGCTGAAGAGTGGAAGAAGAAGTACGAGAAAGAGACGGAAAAGAACAGGAGTCTGAACATCATGTTACAAAAACAGGAGAACGAGCTGAAACGCTGGAGGAAAGGTAAACAGTAGAAGTGTTGAGTTACAAAGCCTGGAGATGGGAGGTGTGTTTAGCTCTGATTGGACATTACTTTTCTGAACTCCTAACTTCTCCAGGTGAGTCTGTACCTGTGGAGGAGCAGCTGAGCAGCAGAAACAAGAAAAGCAGCAGTGAAGCGACAGCAGTGATGGACAGCTTAGCCCCGCCCCCTGTCCCTCTGTCAGACGATCAAAAGACTCAGTACGAGACGCTCATCACCGACCTGTACCACCAGCTGGACGACAAGGTGAGTCCTACCTGTCCTATCATATAGATTATAAAGGGAGTCTTACCTGTACTACCATCTTGGGCCCTTTTGTTCTGTTTAAGTCTGTGATTAAAAATCAGCTGACTCATGTTTTAGGATGATGAGATCAACCATCACAGTCAGACGGCCGAGGAACTCAAACAGCAGTTGATTGATCAGGACGAGGTGAGTCTCTATAAATCTCCATAGTGCTGTATCTATCAATGGAAACATCTACCTCCTCATAATCCCATCATTCAGCTGTTGGTGTCGAGCCGTCAGGACTATGAGCGTGTGCAGGAGGAGCTGTCGCGGCTGCACAGGGATAGTGACTCGGCCAAAAAGGAGGTGAAGGAGGTGCTGCAGGCGCTGGAGGAGCTCGCTGTCAACTACGACCACAAGAGCCAAGAAGTGGAGACCAAGAACCGCTGCAACGATCAGCTGAACGAGGAGCTTGCACGCAAAACTGTGAGTCCACATGAAGAAGCAAGGGTGCTAGGGTCTTTTACGGTAGAACGTTAGGACGATAGGATGTTAGGGTAGGATGGTAGGGCAGCAGAATGTTAGAATGGTTGATTGGTAGGACGGTAGGATGGGTTAGGGTGGTAGGGTCTTACGGTAGGATGTTCAGATGTTAGGGTGGGATGGTAGGGAGTTAGAGTGGTAGGATGGTAGGACAGCAGGATGTTAGAATAGTTGATTTTATTTTAAGAAAAAAGAGGCCTTTTTTTTAAAGAACAGAGGTAGACAATGGGAACAATGGGCCACTCCTTTGTGCACCATCTCCACCAGTGAGCTATCTGGGCACCCTGAGCTATGTATGTTTGGTAGAGATCAGCTCTTCTTCTGGTCCTGTGTTTCAGGTGAGTCAGGAGGCGGTTCAGAGGGAGCTGGACACCCTGAACGAGGTCAGTTCTCATCATAAGAAGCGGTCAGCAGACATCCTCAGTCTGCTGCTTAGAGACCTTAGTGACATCGGCAGCGTCCTCGGTACCACTGACCTCAAAGCTGTAAGACTACAACTCTTCCTCTACTGTTTCACATATCATACTAATGTTACATGTCAGCCTGTGTGGCGTTGACTCCTGAATACTAACAGTGTGCAGGACTAAATCATCTATATATGCATGTATAGCAATGTTACTTACGCTAAAGTTGTCTGTTTTTCACAAGTTTTACCTGATTTCTAAATGTCCAAGCCTTAACTAAACTTATCTTGTCCTTTTAATGGATTGGTCATCTCTTCCCCCGAAATGGACGCAGTGAGGTTTACTAAGGACATCACGATTACACAGCTTTGAATGAAGTGTGTCACATCAGTATCTCTCTGTCTCTTCAGATGACAGAGACAAGTGGAGTGATGGAGGACGAGTTTACCACAGCTCGTCTCTACATTAGTAAAATGAAGTCTGAGGTCAAATCGCTGGTGAACCGCAGCAAACAGCTGGAGGTCAACCTGACGGAGAACATCTGTAGGATGGAGGCTGATGAGAAGGAGCTCAACAGCTGTCAGCTGCTTGTCTCACAGGTAATAGATTACGTTCAAAGTTCCAACCAGAGTTTGGATCAAAACACTCTGGAACCGTAGAAATTCAGAGGTTCACGATCAGAATCAGAATCGTTTATTGCCAAGGAAGTTTGCACCTCCAAGGAATTTGTCGTGGCGGGTGGTGCGTAACATTTAACAATAAACAATAACATTAAACAATCAACAACAATCAACACAGTGCAAGAAATAGAAACATATTTACAATTTACAATAGAATATAAAATAAAGTGCACAACAAACAGATAACAGGACTGTAGACAAGTGAAATGTTAAAAGTGTCGAGTGTGTTTAAATAAAGAAACAGGGATATGCGGGGGAGTGACCAGTAGGAAATTGTCCTGGGGAAGACAGAGTCAGTGGGGGACCCGGGCTCTGTTAATAAGCCCGACTGACGATGGGAAGAAACTGTTGATGTGGCGTGAGGTCTTGGTCCTGATGGAGGTCTTGGTCCTGATGGAGGTCTTGGTCCTGATGGACCTCAGCCTCCTGCCAGATGGAAGGGTCACGAACAGTTTATGTCCAGGGTGAGAGGGGTCGGCTACAATCCTTCTCGCTTCAGGGTCCTTGAAGCGAACAAGTCCTGGAGGGACGGCAGATTGAGGCCAATCACCCTCTCAGCAGAGCGGATGATGCGCTGCAGCCTGAACTTGTCCTTGGCAGTGGCTGCAGCGTACCAGACTGTGATGGAGGAGCAGAGGATGGACTCAATGATGGCAGTGTATAAATGAATGGATTATAATATATTAAGATTACGATTATTCTGAGTACATAATGTTTATGCTTGTTGCAGCTCCAGGCGAAGATTGTGTCTCTGACAGACGACCTGCAGAGGGTCGAGCAGAAGAAGAGGAAACTGGAAGAGAGTCAGGACGGTCTGATGGAGGAGGTCGCCAAACTCAACGCTCAAGGTCAGAAGTCTCAATCATGACAGGAAACACTGCTCTCTTATTGGCTCAAACACAGTTCAACAGATGAGACACTATTACAAATCAACACTGAGTTAACATCTGTAAAAACAGCTTCCTGTGTGTGTGTGTGTGTGTGTGTGTGTGTGTGTGTGACTCTGTCTGTCTGTCTCCAGATCAAATGCATGAGGTGACGGTGATGGACAAAGAGAAAGAACACATGAGCAGACTGAAGGATGCTGTTGAGATGAAGGTAGAAATCATCAATGCATTTCTGATCAAAGCAAAAGTACTACGAACGTCTACTAATTTACAATAATGATACAAATGTTACACCACAGGGAACATTTGTATTATTCAGGACCTTCATATTCTGTAGGGAAATGAAGTGAGTTAAGTGTTCCTTCTTTATGTAAATTAAGTGAGTTAGAGAACCATAACTTAACTGTTGTTTTGTTCTGTAGAGAACTCTGGAGGAACAGATGGAGAACCACAGAGAAGTTCATCACAAACAGCTGAGTCGGCTACGTGACGAGATTGAGCAGAAGCATAGAGATGTCGACCAACTCAAAGAGTACATTGATTATAATAACCGATCATTGACTGATTATCACTATTGATCATGTCGAACATAACTGATCAGTGAGATGTGGTTGTAATCAAAAGTAATAGTTATATTATTGTAATTGTTTCTATCTTTTTTAAACACAGGTGTGTATGACAGCATTTGTTTTTGCACTTCATTATGATGTCATAACATAAGTGACTCTTCTTTTTAGTCACATTTAAGTCATTTGTTTTAGTCGACAAGAAGATTTTCTCCGGGAATTTTCATCCTAATTTTTGCTGTGCTTTTTCATTTTGATGACTATTAAGCATTTGAGGCCACACCTGTAGAAATGCGGTGGCAGTAACGGAGTATTAATAAATGCTGTATGTGTTAATTTAGTGGGAATCAAGCTCTGCAGCTGGAGAACCGGAAGCTTAAGTCTGATTTTGACAAACTTAAAGCTGAGGATCAGAACAAAGGCCAGAAACTTCAGAAACTGCTGTAAGTTTGTCCCATTGTGCTCAACTTAGACTCATCAAGAACTCTGCTGCTTTTGGACAAACATTCGTCTGTTAGTTTGCTTCCATACACCAGTTTTTATGCCTCTCTAAATCAATAAATATATATATATATTCAGTGGAAACACAGGATTAATTACAGTTGAAATATCAGTAATTCGTGTTTCATATTGCCGGAGGTGTACAATTTGGCGTATGGATAAAACTAAAATATTTGGATAAAATATTAATACCATCAGTCAGGTTGTTTTATTGAACTTTGTTTGTGTGATTAAGGTTCCTGAATGAGAAGAGAGAACAAGCCAAAGAGGACCTGAAGGGTCTGGAGGAGACTGTGGTAGGTGGATTATTATTTTTTTTAAACATTTATTATATCTTGTCTGCAGAAGTGACACATCTGAGATCAGTTGAGTTATTGTTTTTCATCCAATAGGCCAAAGAGCTGCAGACGCTGACCACCCTCCGTAAAGTCTTCATCCAAGACCTCGGCACTCGAGTCAAGAACGTGAGAAAACCAGACAGTTCCTCTGAGCATTAAATCCACCAACAACAAAATCTACAAAACTTCACAGAGAACATTATCTTAGAAAATGAGTTATTAATGAAAGTATTTAGCTTCAGAACAACCATCCAAAGTACAACCTGCAGGTTTTACCTCCTCTGCCAAAGTGTGGGTACAGCGTTGGGGGTGATTGTGAATTACTATTAAGGCAGGAGGCAGGACCATGGTCCAGGTAAAACCACGATCCATGGAAACCTGTGAGGAGAGATAGCACAAAGACTGAGGAAGAAGCAAAGTTATTAATGTGCATTAATGGGACATGAATATATACAGAAGCAGAGTAAGAGGAGAGAGGAGCTCAGTGTATCATTGGAAGTCCTCCAGCAGTCTGGGTCTATAAACCTGAACCAGCCCTAACTATAAACCTGATCCAGTCCTAACTATAAACCTGAGCCAGCCCTAACTATAAACCTGAGCCAGCCCCAACTATAAACCTGAGCCAGTCCTAACTATAAACCTGAACCAGCCCTAACTATAAACCTGAGCCAGCCCTAACTATAAACCTGAACCAGTTCTAACTATAAACCTGAGCCAGCCCTAACTATAAACCTGAGCCAGTCCTAACTATAAACCTGAACCAGCCCTAACTATAAACCTGAGCCAGCCCTCACTATAAACCTGAGCCAGCCCTAACTATAAACCTGAACCAGCCCTATCTATAAACCTGAGCCAGCCCTCACTATAAACCTGAACCAGCCCTAACTATAAACCTGAACCAGCCCTAACTATAAACCTGAACCAGTCCTAACTATGAACCTGAACCAGCCCTTGTTGTATGAATGTTAGTTAGAGACCCGATGGGCAGGTGGCACCTTGATGGTAGCCCCTGGCATCAGTGTATGAATGGGTGAATGATGACATGTGCTGTTAAAGCGCTTTGCATAGTCGGAAGATTAGAAACCGCTATTTACCATTTACCAATAACTACTTGAAACACAATTGCCAAAACCTGTAACTCGTGGACCAAACCCCTGAACCAATTCTGCAAAAATACACGTTTCCTGTTTCACACTCGGATTGCAGTTCTAATCCACACTTTTTTTCAAAACACTACACACTTCTCTAATATTTGGCACAATCTTCATAAATAAAGCTAGTTTTCACATGGAACACCAAATTTGAATGTATTCCTCAAATTGGAAAACACATGTTGTACAATTGTTCAATTAGCAATCAGAGCTTTAGCAGTTTAGGAGCCATGGATGCCGACATAGAAGAGAGCGGCATAGCAAGACTGAGGGAAGAAGATGGGGAGGCCACATTCCAACTAGGTCGGACATAGACCACACAGATGATCATGTTCCACAATTCAAGAAATAAAACAGTCTCATGGTTAGACTAAGAAGTTCAACGTCAGCACACAGTTACTCTCATAGTGCACTGTTACAGTTGTCTGTTTTGTGAGGAGTTTAAAGAAACATAAAGGGTCATTATGTTTCTTTGTGAGAGTAAGATGTTAGATGGATGGGGTTAGGTGTGTGAACCTGAACATGAGCTTTGAGGTTTTCCTGTTTCTTGTTCAAACAGAGTTCAGAGAATGACTGCGACGAGGCCGGCGGCAGTCTGGCTCAGAGACAGAGGATCATCTTCTTAGAAAATAACCTGGAGCAGCTCAGCAAGGTCCACAAACAGGTAAGTGATCACACCTGTTCACCTTGATTACTGTTGTTAAACTCACAATCTTTACGATCACTTCACTTAATACGATGACAAAGGTTGGATCACTAAACAATGCATCCTCAATTTAGTTTGATGACAGAAATAAGATTCTCATTTCTAGTTGAAAACTATTGATTTTCCCAACTGAAATAACAACTGTGGGATTCTTTATCATCGTGTGTAAAGTTAGAGGAAGTTTATATATATACATATATATACTGTATACAAACACATCTACATAGAAGTCTGTTCAATTCACCTTTAAATGCATACCTCTCAAAAACGCAATGAAACAACACCAACTGTGAGTCCAGCCTGCTGTTTGACACATCTGTCTAATTGAGTTTGTAAATTTAACCCTTTGTATTCGTCAGCTTGTGCGGGACAATGGAGACCTTCGTTGCGAGCTACCTAAGCTAGAGAAGCGTCTGCGGGCCACAGCAGAGCGAGTGAAAGCTCTGGAAGTTGCCCTGAGAGATGCCAAGGAGTCGGCCGTAAGGGATCGCAAACGCTATCAACAGGAAGTGGACCGCATCAAAGAGGGTGTTCGCTCCAAGAACGTCTCCAGGAGAGGAAACTCTGCTCAGATAGGTGAGGACATGTTTGTTACACAACTAACTCAACATCCTAATGAGTCAGATCTTCAGGACTAACCTGAGGGCGGTGCCTGAGCAAAGGTTATTACACAAGGGTTCATCCTCTGAGGACTTTCCAGGATTTTAGTGTAAGTGTGTCTTGAAGATGGCTTTGGTCACCAGATGAGTTGTTCGGGTTAGAGTTAACACTTTGATGTGTTGAGGCTGAATCTGGTCCATGTTTGAAGAAGTCAACAGCTGATTCACTTTTCGCATGTCTCTATGTAGCCAAGCCAATCAGAGCCGGACATCAACATCAGCAGCCGTCCTCCTCTGCATCCATCAGACTGACCATCCGAGGAGGGGGGGTGAGGTCCAGTCCACGTCATCACTCCCCTCGACAGCAACCACCTCAACAACCTGAAAAACAACAACCCCATCAGAGCCACATCAAGTAAGCTACAGGTGAGTTACAACCACAGCAACCACAGCAACCACAGCAACCACAGCAACCACATCAACCACAGCAACCACATCAACCACATCAACCACATCAACCACATCAACCACAGCAACCACATCAACCACAGCAACCACATCAACCACAGCAACCACATCAACCACAGCAACCACATCAACCACATCAACCACATCAACCACAGCAACCACATCAGCCACATCAACCACATCAGCCACATCAGCCACATCAACCACAGCAACCACAGCAACCACAGCAACCACATCAACCACATCAGCCACAGCAACCACATCAGCCACATCAACCACATCAGCCACATCAACAACAGCAACCACATCAACCACATCAACCACATCAACCACATCAACCACAGCAACCACATCAACCACAGCAACCACAGCAACCACATCAACCACAGCAACCACATCAGCCACATCAACCACAGCAACCACATCAACCACACCAACAACCATGGATCTGTGAGAGACTGTGGGATTAGAGAGGGTCTCCATAATTATAATTCAAATATAATCTGTCCTTAAGGTTTGGGAGTCATGCTTCTTGATGTCAATGTTCAGTATGTTGTGTTGAATAAACGGTGTGTTGATCAGCTTTGTTAACATCAAGCTACATAAATAAAGGTGAATCACTTCCTGTCTTCACAGGTGGCAGACAACATGAGTTTCCTTTTCTGTGGGTCTTTGAATTTCTGAACTCTCCTGCTCTCACCACTCTGCCTTTACTGGAACCAGACTCCTTGTTTACACAACTTCCCACCTTAACAGCCATTCCACCTTAACAGCCATTCACCTTAACAGCCATTCCCCCTTAACAGCCAGCAAGTGCATTTTCTCTGTTCTTTTGTTTTTGTCTGTTTGTTCTGACCAAGTTAGTTCAGTTCAATGAGTTAAATAATGCATTTGATAAGTTAAATAATGAGTAAGTAATAATGTTAAATTAGTCAAATAATGGCTTTAATGACATATAAAATTAAGTTTAACTGTTAAATTAGTTAAATAATGGGTTTAATAACATAACAATTATAATCATAATTATGTTAAATTAGTTAAATAACGGGTTTAATAAGTTAAATAATGAGTTAATAATATGCTAAGTTAAATTAGTTAAATAATACTTTTAAAGTGGCAACAGACAACTTGCATGTATGTGTATAGTACCACCTGGTACCAAAACCACATGTGTGTATTCATCAAACTGTCATTGTGTTGAGCCACTTAGCATTGTTAAATGACACATTTCCCACAAATACTAAATCATTCGGGTTACCTGACCAAATGTATTTGACTCAAATCAGAAAGATTTCTTTGAATTGTTCTTATTTATTACAGAAACCATACTGACCGGATGATAATGATAATAATCTTCCAATCTGAAGTAAGATTGTCATTGAAATCTTTTCTCATGGGTATAGAAGGCTTTCATTCATTGAATGGAGGTGAAATCGCTGTATCGAACAGTAGAGTAGATATTTATGAAAATGTCAGTTTGTATTTGAGCGGTGACGTCATTATTGTGCCTAATCTGAGTCATCATACTCCATCTGGACTGAGCTTGCTTAAAGGTTTGTAACATGCTAGTTAAGGTTACGTCTAGTTAGAAACCCAGAGACAGCGAGCTGGTGGCTCTGCAGCTCGCAGTGTAACCTGTGAAACAGCTGTTTCCTCCAGGAGATCGAACCTGAAGACAGAAACGCATCGTGAAAGTGAAGCTTATAGGAAATCATTAACACAGCCATTGTGTGCATTGTGCAATCAACATTTACTTCATAATGATAAATACAAAAAAAAGAGTTAAATGATGAGTTAAATGAGTTCAATAAAAAGTTGAATAAGTCAATATAGAGTTTCTATCTGCAGTTGGATGATAATTACTTTACATGCAGTTAACAGATGTTGATCCATGAGTTATTATGGAAAATCTACATTTTTAGAATAATAAATCACAAGTTTGGAGTAATAAAAATAAAAGTAATGCGGGGAAATAATTAGATGCTGAGTAAACATTTCCACCTTTTCTTTACAGCAAAATTCCCTGTCACTCAATTTTTAGTTACAAAGTTACAATTAAGATTTTGGCGAATATCTCAGAATTTTGACAGAACAATTTTGAAATAACAATGTGGTCTTAAAGGTGATAGTGGTGACCTATAGATCTGACATTTCTTTATGAATTATCTTTGTACAGCCGTGTGCTCAGCTCAGTAACGTCAGTATAATAACAGCTGTACAGAATAATTCATGGAGCTGTTTACGTCATGAACTCCTGTGCTTTGATGATGATTGTATACATCGGCTTTTTAGTGATATCTTTAACACTTTACACTGTAAACTGTGCACCGTTCATCATCTGGAAAATGTTTCCGATCAGGAAAATTAATACGTGAACAGTTAGGAATGATAAAATAAAACCAAATATCATGAAGAACCCATTGTAATGTACTCCTTCCACTGTTAGAAAATATAAATCTGTGATTTTAGGAGATAAAGAAATAATTGAACATTATTCAATCATGAATTTTTATTAAGTTTATGGGAGGTGGAGGGTCGTTACATTATATATACCCTGATCTTACAATGAACCCTTTATATGGATATATTGAGACTTTCATTGGAGATTCTCACACACACACACACACACACACACACACACACATAGATATTATTATGAATATAATACTAGATTTCTTTTCTTCTCTTAACATTTTGACTTTCCTATCACAGTGACCCGATATAGCATGTCAAATATCATATTTTGATTTTATAAGCCAAGTGTATGACAATATCTTTAAGTAAGTGAAAAACAATAAATACAAATAAAACAGAAGTTGTGGTTCGCCAAATAATTCTTAACTTTGAAATTCCTTGCCATAATGCCCTATCAATTGAATTTTAGTCCTATAATGATGCAAATTACGTTTTCTTATTCCTAACATTTTATGATGTTTTTATTTTGCTGGACTGAATGTTTTATCACGCTGATATTGTGTTTTTTAAATAATTCATATGTATTGCAGAGTTGTTTTTATAGACTTATTGAATGGATTTCTTTTTTACTTTGTTCATCAGCTCAGATTGTTTCTATCTGTGTAAACTTTCTACAGTGTTGATCTGCTGCTGTGGTTTATTATAAGTGTTGTAAGTGAAATTATCTGAAAACACCATGAACATTATTCTAAGAAGCACAGTCTTTAAGAACAGGTTTTTGTTGAACCAGTGTTTGCCTGTCTGTGAGCTTTATGTATTATTAAACTGTAGTTCCGTTACTGTGTTCGTGCAGTTATTGTGTTATGTTGACAGAAACCTAAAATGATGGTTGCGAACAGTAAGGTGATATAAACCTGCTCACTTCACCACTATGGTTCGAAAAAGCTGAATAGAACTTAAGATTTTTAAGACACAACTGAAATCTGTGTGTCACAACAACTATCTGACAAATGTTAAAATGAGCGACAGGAAGTTAATGGTTCTGATCAGTACATTCATATACACAGGCAGAGATTAAGATCAAACCAATCAATAGCCTAATGCAAAATGAATAGACAAACATTAACTAGTCACAGACGATGAACATCAAAAGCCAAAGTAAAAAGCTGGAACTTGAGCTTTGCTTTGAACAACTCAGTAAAGTAGTAACAGGTTCAAGTCTCCACATGGACCAAGTATGGAGCATGGATTGGTAGCTTGAGAGGTAACAGTTTTCCTCCTGTGCACTGCTGAGGTGCCAATGAGCAAGGCACCGGACCGGACCCCCAAAGAAATGTTGACACTAGTGAACAAATCTCATGACGTGCAACATAATATTTAAATGTTGACACTAGTGAACAAATCTCATGACGTGCAACATAATATTTAAATATTGACACTAGTGAACAAATCTCATGACGTGCAACATAATATTTAAATATTGACACTAGTGAACACATCTCATGACGTGCAACATAATATTTAAATATTGACACTAGTGAACAAATCTCATGACGTGCAACATAATATTTAAATATTGACACTAGTGAACAAATCTCATGACGTGCAACATAATATTTAACTGTTGACACTAGTGAACAAATCTCATGACGTGCAACATAATATTTAACTGTTGACACTAGTGAACAAATCTCATGACGTGCAACATAATATTTAACTGTTGACACTAGTGAACAAATCTCATGACGTGTAACATCATATTTAACTGTTGACACTAGTGAACAAATCTCATGACGTGCAACATATTTAACTGTTGACACTAGTGAACAAATCTCATGACGTGTAACATAATTAAATGTTGACACTAGTGAACAAATCTCATGACGTGCAACATAATATGTAAATGTTGACACTAGTGAACAAATCTCATGACGTGCAACATAATATTTAAATGTTGACACTAGTGAACAAATGTCATGACGTGTAACATAATATTTAACTGTTGACACTAGTGAACAAATCTCATGACGTGTAACATAATATTTAACTGTTGACACAAGTGAACAAATCTCATGACGTGTAACATAATATTTAACTGTTGACACTAGTGAACAAATCTCATGACGTGCAACATATTTAAATATTGACACTAGTGAACAAATCTCATGACGTGCAACATAATATTTAACTGTTGACACTAGTGAACAAATCTCATGACGTGCAACATAATATTTAACTGTTGACACTAGTGAACAAATCTCATGACGTGCAACATAATATTTAACTGTTGACACTAGTGAACAAATCTCATGACGTGTAACATCATATTTAACTGTTGACACTAGTGAACAAATCTCATGACGTGCAACATATTTAACTGTTGACACTAGTGAACAAATCTCATGACGTGTAACATAATTAAATGTTGACACTAGTGAACAAATCTCATGACGTGCAACATAATATTTAAATGTTGACACTAGTGAACAAATCTCATGACGTGCAACATAATATGTAAATGTTGACACTAGTGAACAAATGTCATGACGTGTAACATAATATTTAACTGTTGACACTAGTGAACAAATCTCATGACGTGTAACATAATATTTAACTGTTGACACTAGTGAACAAATCTCATGACGGGTAACATAATATTTAACTGTTGACACTAGTGAACAAATCTCATGACGTGTAACATAATATTTAACTGTTGACACTAGTGAACAAATCTCATGACGTGTAACATAATATTTAACTGTTGACACTAGTGAACAAATCTCATGACGTGTAACATAATATTTAACTGTTGACACTAGTGAACAAATCTCATGACGTGCAACATAATATTTAAATATTGACACTAGTGAACACATCTCATGACGTGCAACATAATATTTAAATATTGACACTAGTGAACAAATCTCATGACGTGCAACATAATATTTAAATATTGACACTAGTGAACAAATCTCATGACGTGCAACATATTTAAATATTGACACTAGTGAACAAATCTCATGACGTGCAACATATTTAAATATTGACACTAGTGAACAAATCTCATGACGTGCAACATAATATTTAACTGTTGACACAAGTGAACAAATCTCATGACGTGTAACATAATATTTAACTGTTGACACTAGTGAACAAATCTCATGACGTGCAACATATTTAACTGTTGACACTAGTGAACAAATCTCATGACGTGTAACATAATATTTAACTGTTGACACTAGTGAACAAATCTCATGACGTGCAACATATTTAACTGTTGACACTAGTGAACAAATCTCATGACGTGCAACATAATATTTAAATGTTGACACTAGTGAACAAATCTCATGACGTGCAACATAATATTTAAATGTTGACACTAGTGAACAAATGTCATGACGTGTAACATAATATTTAACTGTTGACACTAGTGAACAAATCTCATGACGTGTAACATAATATTTAACTGTTGACACTAGTGAACAAATCTCATGACGTGTAACATAATATTTAACTGTTGACACTAGTGAACAAATCTCATGACGTGTAACATAATATTTAACTGTTGACACTAGTGAACAAATCTCATGACGTGTAACATAATATTTAACTGTTGACACTAGTGAACAAATCTCATGACGTGTAACATAATATTTAACTGTTGACACTAGTGAACAAATCTCATGACGTGTAACATAATATTTAACTGTTGACACTAGTGAACAAATCTCATGACGTGTAACATAATATTTAAATGTTGACACTAGTGAACAAATCTCATGACGTGCAACATAATATTTAAATGTTGACACTAGTGAACAAATCTCATGACGTGTAACATAATTAAATGTTGACACTAGTGAACAAATCTCATGACGTGCAACATATTTAAATGTTGACACTAGTGAACAAATCTCATGACGTGTAACATAATTAAATGTTGACACTAGTGAACAAATCTCATGACGTGCAACATAATATTTAAATGTTGACACTAGTGAACAAATCTCATGACTTGCAACATAATATTTAAATGTTGACACTAGTGAACAAATCTCATGACGTGCAACATAATATTTAAATGTTGACACTAGTGAACAAATCTCATGATGTGTAACATAATATTTAACTGTTGACACTAGTGAACAAATCTCATGATGTGTAACATAATATTTAACTGTTGACACTAGTGAACAAATCACAAGACTTGTAACATAATATTTAACTGTTGACACTAGTGAACAAATCTCATGAAGTTGTCGCGACCCTCCTCCTCCCATACACTAGGTGCTGCGGTTGTGTTTGATTATCTGTTGCAGGTGCTGATTGGAGGGTCGTCAGCTGAATGAGCCACACCTGAGCCAGAGTGGTCTGCCTTTAAAGACCATCTTCATTTGGCAGTCTCGCTCTTTGGGGAGAGGAGATCCTGTCAGCCACAAGCATTTACACTGTTCTTTCAGTTGTTATATTTTATTCACTGCTACACACATCCATACATGCACCTCCGGACTGATAACTGATCCCAACCTTTTGTATTGTCTAAATTATGTTTGTAAGAAAATAAACGTGCTTTTCTTATCAGCCAGCTTGTTTGCCTCAGTCTCTGAGCCGGACTGTGACACAAAATATATTTATATATTATTTATTTTTTTACACGTCAGATTTGTTAACTAGCGTTGAACGTAAAATACTCTGTTACACGTCATGAGATTTGTTCAGTGGTGTCAACATTTCAATCTTTTGTGTCGCAGCCCGGCTCAGAGACTGAGGCAAACAAGAGCAGGAACCCAGCAAAATTGCACATTTATTCCCAGTCTTTGAAGTCTCAACTTTATGTTATATTATAGATATTTCCATCACTAAATCCTCTTATTGTTTGTTTGGACTTTAAAGTTGCAGCAGAATCTGAACAGATGACCACTCTCTCAGGCCTGACCACTTCTACTCATTGCAGTCCCAAGATTATTGCAATAACTTCAGCTGTAAAAACAGTCTGTCATTAATTCGTTTGCTTATTGTCACACTAAATTTTGGTATGAATACCCCTGATCCTACACGTTCATTCCCGTTGTCTTTAGATCCATCTGTATAAATTTACAGATAGTTATAATAATTATTGTTGATGTATACTTTAGTCTGATGTCCAATGTCATACAAGTTTCTTTTCATCCATTTTTTCCTCTGTTCTATGAGTGTTAAATCCACATTGTGAGCTGGTAGTATCCAGGGAGGAACACTTCCCCACATAACATTGGGACCATACTCTAACCCATATAAACCGTATTCTTTGGCTATTGTACTGATTGTCCAACCAAACCCTTTGCCTTTACTTTGTGTGTATTCCCAGCATTCATACAGCACATTTGTTGCAGGAAGTTTCTCTCCAGATCCCTTTAGCTTCACCGAAAGAGAGACTAACTGAGAATCACAAAGGTTTTTAATACAGGGTGCACTGGCACACAGGGCCAGAATATATTTTCATCAATTTTCAAACAAAAAAAATATTATTGATGTTTGTGTTCATTAAAGTATGTCCTTCAAACTTTGTTCTCATCACAAATCATCCATTTATTGTTTACAGTCAAGTCAAAACCAGGCGCTGCCTCTGTTTTCTGTTAAAACAATAATATTTCAGAAGAAATGTGGTTATTTCCAGCTTTGATGTTTGAATGTGAGTCCATTAGATGATCAGGTCCACTTCAGGACACTTTACTTCCTGTCCAGGTTGAAGATTTCTTGGCTCTCAATGAGGATGAACTCCACAATTTGGTTCTGATAGACCATGTTGACTGCCATGTTTCCTGCGTCCAGCTCAGGCCACATCAGTGTTGGGCCAAACACGATGCCGATGCCCTGAGTTGACATCAGGTTCTTCCTGGAAAAGTCTAGAACTCTGAAAAACAACAGATGTAACAGTAACTAAAGGGAAACATGGGTTTACATTTTAAATGACACTAGGCCTGCCAAGATAGTTTGGGTTTTCATATGGCAAAATACTTCTGTTTAGACAAAAAAAAAAATCCTTCCTGTTTATTATGTCAGCGCTCTTTGAATAAGTAGAAGTAAAGTTAAAGATATGAATGCCTCATAACATAAGAGGAGATGTGTTTCACTGACTCTCCAGTGGATGGGTCATCGGTTCCGCTAACTGAAAATACAAAGAACTACACAGAAGCAACATATAGCTATGCCTTAAAAATAGTCCTTGGATAAAAGATTGACTCATACATGTAAGTTTATTCATTTTTTAATTTCTACTGAATGTGACTGTTTTCAAATGGTTCTTAATAAGTCTTCAGGTGTGGTTCAGGTGGACGTAGGCTTACTTGTGCAGGTGGCTGAAGAGCAACGTCATGGTGTCCTTGTTGGGTTTGGGCAGTTCCTGGATCAGTTTCTTCACAGCCTGAACTTTGAGTTTGGATTCTTTAATCTCTGTAAGAGAAAAAAACAGGAGCAATAGTTTAATAAATGTATTTTACTGTAGTTTGATATATTTAACATGCATACAGTATTTTGGAGTTATTATTATTTCTTAAGGAAAATAACTTTTGGGTAACAGAAGGCTACAAATTGATGTTTTTTTCTTGAAATTTCAGGAGGATCGATAACAGACAAATCCAATAGATCTGGCTATAAATAATCCCAAATAGGATGGGATGTCTAATAAAGACAGACATGAAGTTTAGATTTTTTATTTTGATCTTTTGTTAGTTTGACTTACTGACAGCCTCCACAAACAGCTGGAAGAACCTGAAGGGGAAAAGTGGCTCGGGCAGCTCCCGGAAAAACATCTTGAGGGCCCCGGTGACGACATGGATGTCCTCCCACTGACTTTGGTCCAGGTCTAGGTCCTCCTCTAGGGAGAGACCAGAATAATAATAAGGGTCAGTTAATCATTTCATGTTTGATCGACAGTATTCTACATTTACTTTGGCTCTTTTTTCACATCATGTGACTTTCCAAAACTCTGACCACTAAATATTGTCGTATTAATTTAACTAACAACAGTCAGTTCATCAGAACTTCACGTATGTTTATCACAGAATTTTCATCATTGTTGTTTTCAAGATTAAATAAATTCAATAAATTATTCATTTTGTATATTTTGTTGGAAGATATCTGAAGCAGTAAAAACATGTTCAATGCAGAAAAATGAAGCTGATCGTGTAAAGGTTGAAAATCAAACATTTGTGTCATAAACAGGTAGTAGCTGTGCTTCACGCCACGAGGAAAAGGCTTTTGTTTTTGGCTAAATGTTGAAAAGGTAAACACATGCTTGACTTCTATAATAATTCCCCATCTTTACTGAAGCACATTCATGAACTGTGAGAGACAAACAAGACAATCCTTCATCAGGATGTATTTTATGTGTCCAATGTGGGACAAACGTTTGACGGACATATTCATGAGGAAATCATCATTATGTTGAATATGCATAATCCTGGTGCAATTGTTTTTCTGTTACATATTTCTTGTTGTAAATAAGTCAAATGTAATATAGGTTGTAGATGACAGTCAAAGAGAAACGATATGTTTTTATTGAACTGACCCTGATCGACAATAAAGCGAAGTTTCTGGATTGTTGCCAGATTTCCACTAACTCTGTAGATCCCGTCAGCATCTAGACCTGAAAGCACAAATAAATAATATACATATTATTAACAAGAAACAAACCGACTTCAATCAGTAATCAGTAAATGTAAAAAGAAAGCTCTGTCATTTGGACATAAAATATCTTAATACGTGGTGTTTCTGATTGTTAATCACTGGATTCCTTTTGTCTTTGTCTCCATAAGTTATTGTTATGGTTTTAAATTATTCAATGTGAGAAAGTTAAAGCTCAGGTTGGTAATCTTCCAAAAAAGGTTTTGTTATAGAAATCAATAAACTTCATTTCTGTTGCAGGACTGTGATACAATTAATTTATAGCTCTCAGCTAATAATTATTAGACATTGTGAAGACAGGTTTTTATTGTAACATCAAAAACATTTAATTCAACATGGGAACAAGCTGGGGATGAAAAAACAGAGACAGTGCCTTGATAGCCGAGTGGTTTAGGGTTACAGCACATTCAAATTCGACTTTAGGACCTTTGTTGTATGTCATATCCCTCTACTGTGTCTCCACTGCCTCTACTGTCTCTACTGCGTCTCTACTGTGTCTCTACTGTGTCTCCACTGCCTCTACTGTCTCTACTGTGTCTCTACTGTCTCTACTGTGTCTCTACTGTCTCTACTGTGTCTCCACTGCCTCTACTGTCTCTACTGTGTCTCTACTGTGTCTCCACTGCCTCTACTGTCTCTACTGTGTCTCTACTGTGTCTCCACTGCCTCTACTGTCTCTACTGTGTCTCTACTGTGTCTCTACTGTGTCTCCACTGCCTCTACTGTCTCTACTGTGTCTCTACTGTCTCTACTGTGTCTCTACTGTCTCTACTGTGTCTCCACTGCCTCTACTGTCTCTACTGTGTCTCTACTGTCTCTACTGTGTCTCTACTGTCCCTCCCCTCCCCCTCTCTCTGTTAGTGAACCTACCTCGCTTGTCAACAGCATCCAGACAGATCTGAACAAACCTTGGCACCGTGGTTCCTTCACGTTCACAGAGAGTCAACAGATGGCAGCCGAAAACTCGATCTGAGACAAACATTAGAACATTAACATTGATCAGTGTAGGTGACTATCGGCAACTTAAAATGAGTCACCGAGAGGCTAAGTAGGGGGGAACAACCTGCGGACACGCTGGTTGTAAATGATTTGCGGATCCAGTGGCTGAGTTTGTCTTTTTATTTGTAAACAACAAACAAACTTTGTGTTCAAACCCGCCTTCTCCTTGTTGTACAATGGTGATCAACAGCGTCAAGTAGTGATAATAGTAGTGAAAAAAATAGTGTATAGCGTGTAAATAGCAGTCAACAAAAAATAAGGCTCCCTCTCTCACCCCGTCGCCTTCCATTCATCCAACTAAACTACGGAGCAGCATATATTCCCATTGTTATCCCCAACACCACGTGACTCAACTACCGGAAGTGACAAAAAATGGTGTACAAATGACTCAGGCCATACCTGGCTCCTCCAATCAGTGTGTGTGTGTGTGTGTGTGTGTGTGTGTGTGTGTGTGTGGTCATGAAACTTTGCAGGTGTCTAGTTGAGATTGAAATGAAGGCCGAGTTTAAAGATGGATGAGGTCTTAGTTAGGGGGTTGCCGTTGGCCCCTTCCTCACTTTACGCCCCTGGCCTGATTTGGCATCGTGGCTGGTGTAATCCCATTGTGAGGTAATCTCTAGTTATTACTGCAACATGTCTAATGACTAGTTGTTGATGTTATAGAGGTTTTAATGACTAATCGACCAAACTCTTAGCTTTATAGGTGCTGTCTAAACCATACTTCACGATGTTTTGCGCCTTCAATAACCCATAGTGAATTCTTCTCCCACGCTACCTCATTTGATTATTAGAGGTTACAGAAGGTTAATGACTAATTGTTAATGTAAAATATAGTTAAATGACTAATGATAAAAAAGCTTTTATGATTAATTTAATGTTACATCTTAAATGATTAATCGGTCATGTTGCATAATAATCTTTAAGGTTACAGAAGTTGTAATGACTAATTGGTAATGTTAAACAATAATTATAAACAGTTTAGTTGTTTCCCTAACTCCTACAGGGTTGTAACAGGAGGATTGTAACACCCTAAAAGCTATATGTAAGGGCACTCATATGTTTGAGGTTTAATGTGTAAAGAAAAAGCAGAAACCTTTGATGAGGCCTTTTTCCTTCAGAGTCTTCATGGACGGACGTCTGGTGATGAACTTCTTCAGTCTGTTCTTCACTCCGTTCTTGTCGGCGCTGTCGGAGGTGCTGTGTTTCAGCTTGGAGCTGCTGAACATATCTGCAAAAAAGAACATACACACTAAACCTGAAATACCTGAGATTCTTTGTCATTTGTTTTCAATAGTCAACATCCAGCAGTTACAGAGCAACATGATCATTCATTAGAAGTTTGTGTCCATCTGATGAATGTAAGACAAATATTCTCTCTTTTAGCTCGGTTTTTGGTCTCTACCAACTACCAAGGAAATTGTCTCAATTTAAGTGTATTTGCACAATTTAAAAAATATATAAACACCACTGGAATAACAAATAATTGTAATAAATTAGTTCTCTGCATTTGACCCATCCCTATGTAGGGAGCAGTGGGCTGCTCCTGAGAAATGCCCAGGGAGTGGTTGGGGGTTTAGTGTCTTGCTCAGGGACACTTTGGCACAGGACACGTAGTAGCCAAGGATCAAACCGCCAAACTTGCGGATACCGGATGACCCTTTCTACCCCATGAGCCACGGCTGTATTAGTCTCGTCTGCCTGTTACCTTTGTTTCTCCCATCAATCAGCTTTCAGTCTGCCCTTATTCCTGACCTGTCTTGTTGTCTGATTAGTTTCTTGTGTATTTGTAGAATTGTCTTTTGTCTGTTTGTCTTTATTAATGTTTGAAGTTCTGTACCAGTTTGCCTGTGTCCTTGCGTTCTGTTTCCTGCCATTCTGTTGGACTCTAGCTTGTAAGCATTTTTCAAATTAAATCATTGCATTTTTTGGTATTTGGGTCCATCCCCTGCTACTCCAGACTGTGACAGTACAAACCCACCAATTATGGACCCAGCAGAGCAACACCATTTTCCCAAGAAGGCTTGTGAGTTTGATCTGATTGTGACAAGACTCACAGCCTCCAAAACACGTCAGCAGACTCAGCTCCTCGCTCAGCAGCAGTGGTTTAAGGAGAGGCCTTGGGTGAGTGACTTTGTTCCCCACTTGGGTGGTGTTTGTGAGTCTAAATCAGTTCTTGCAAGCCACCCAATCCTCCATGTTTACTAGCCTCCAGCCTACTAGGCTCCAGCCCACTAGACTAGCCTGCAATTCTCCAGCCCCTAACCCATTTCTTGGCAACCCGTCTGGACCTGGGGGGGTCTCTTAGCTTCCTGTCAGCTAGCCACCAGCCTATATACCTCCTGTCCTTCCCAAGAAGGAGGTGTGGTCAGGGTGACGTCGATCCCCCAAACTGACCATCAACCCAGAGTCTCCGCTGCCCGATGACCATGGCCTGCTCCTTGTGTCCTGTCATCAGTACAGCCGACATCTGCCCCCAGTGTCCTATTGGCGGTCCAGTCGGGACCAACAGCACCGGTTCCCCTCAAGGCTGTGTTCTTTGCTTTCTTTCCCCTCTGCTCTTCTCCCTGTACACCAACAGCTGCACCTCCGGTCACATAGTCTGTCAAGCTCCTGAAGTGACACCACCCTCATCGGACTCATCTCTGGTGGGGATGAGTCCGCCTACAGGTGGGAGACTGACCATCTGGTGACCTAGTGCGGTCTGAACAACTTAAGACCTCAACGCTCTAAAGACAGTGGAGATGGTTGTGGATTTCGTCCCCCTATCACCCTGTGTGACTCCCCCGTTGACGCTGTGGAGTCCTTCTGCTTACATAAACTTACATAAACTGTTCGAGCCTCTTCCATCTGGCATGAGGCACCGGCCCATCAGGACCAAGACCTTAAGCCACAAATACAGTTTCTTCCCATCTGCTGTTGGGTTAATCAAAGTCCGGGACCCCCACTGACTCAGATAGTATCATGAAAAACATATTGATGCAACTTTTCCAATAGAAATATAATAGTTAATTGTATCAAAGGCTTTTGAAAGGTCTATGAGAATAGTAATTAGAGTAAAGCATATTTAGAAAAGTATATAAGAAGAGTATATAATCTATTTATTCAAATGTTTGTATTGAAATCTCCTCAAATGAAACAGTTTATCACCATTGTTTGTCAGGTCAAAAGAACTGAACAGACTTTCATTTCCATCTTTTATGGCAGAGTCAGGTTGGCAACAAAGAGCACCAACAATAACAATCTTTCCACCAGAAACACTGGAGATCGCTAAAAGAGCAATGCTTGTTTTTCAAGCATTGGTCTGTAGAAGATTTTTGCTGGTCCAACAAATGGTGACAAATTCCTCGGTGGCATTGTTAGAAGCTTTGGGTGGCATGGTGTTGTGCTCAGCTTTCAAGGCCTACTAGGCCCAAAGATCAGCGGGATAGAGCTAGAAACCTCCACAAGATACTAAGTATGGCCTCAAATTTGCTGTAGAGTGTTGGTTAGACACTGCTGTTTAGTCAGCACCTGGGATTTTGAGTTCTAGGCAAGATTCTTCAGAATACTGTTAGATTGTAAACCAGCCACAAGTTCAGAGAAACACAACAGCCATCTTCTCTGATAGCCATTCTCTTTAGCTGCCAAATGCTTCACTATGTTCACCAGATAGTCTCCAATTGTGTGTGTGTCTGCTGCTGAGCTGGTAGTGTACAGTGGGGTTCTGGGCCTTTTTATTTTGAAAATAGCTGCCATCTGCGGCCGAAAACAAGGCTGTGAAAGTGGTGGAAGTGAACCAAAACATGAAAGTTGTCATAAAGCTCTGCAGAATCTGCAGTCGGGTGATACTTGCCTTTGTGTCTTTCACTCAGAGTGATCATATCCAATTCAAAATAAGACTACAACCAGCTGTCCTCTCAGATATTATCTATAGTAACAATGGGTTTGGGTGAGTTACTCACTGATGGAGCGTCTGTGGACTGGGTTGCGTTGCTTGGCGTTGGGGGAGGCGGAGCCATATCCAGGTAGGGAGCCGTGTCTGGGCAGGTACTCTGTGCTGTTTGATCTCCGCGGAGGAAGTTTAGTCTGAAAAGAAAGAGTTACAACGAATCCCAGGAAGGCTGTCATTTCACCAAGGATATAAAGAACATCATGGTTGCTCATTCTGAAAAACATTTAACTAACCAATGTCTCAGATAAACGTTTTTTCACTTACTAGTGTTTATTGCATATTTACATACAAAAGTAAAACAGAAATAGAACATCAAAACTTTCATCTGCAAAGAGATAGAAGAGGATAGAGGTTACAACTAGTGATACAGTATATTATTTGGTTATATTCAAAATGTTATCCAATAATGTACATTGTTCTAGATCTAATTCATTGTTCCCATTTTCCGGAAAAACTCATCTTATTTCACACTTTTTTTTTACAATGCTTTCTCTAACCACTTCCTGTTATATTGACCAGGTTTAAAATGGAACCCTCCTCGTAGATTATATATTGTAAAACTTTGTTCAATACTAAATTCACTCAGAATGGTTCTACTTTTGGCCAACTGCAGAAAATATATGCAAGATTTTTATCTGTTTGGCCACATTGCCCTTCAGCATGTTTGTTGCCTTTGAAGTTGTTTGCTTTTTATACTAAGCGTAATGAAGAAAAAGAATAACATTTTCCAATTAAATTGTCTCCATTCATGTGAATTTGTGGATGTCTGTAGTGCTACAGACGTGATGATTTTGCTCTTTTGAGCTTTTGATGTTCAATTCCTTTTTCCACTTCAGTTCTACATAAAATGTAGTTGTAGCCTATTCCACTGACTTTCCTCTGGCCTCTTTTTGGAAGAGAGGTGTCTCTCTGTTTCAGGTCTGCCGCGCCCCCTTTCAAGGCCTGGAGCACCCACACCTGAACTTCATCAGTGCATCATTAGAACTGTATATCAACCCCCAGAACCAGAGCTCCTGCCCATTTAGCCTGTGAGCTGTTTGTTGGCTGCTGTCGTTATCTTATTCCTATTGAATATTCTGTCAATCACTTCATGGAACACATGGGTGTGTTTGAATTAACCACCCGGTTCTAACGAGATGTCACATGACAAGATGCTATGAAGGCAAATCACTGTCAAAATCCGAGAGCGCAAATGAGATCCATGCGTGCACGAAAATCAAACAGCCGCGCGCGTATTTTACTTTGACGAGCGCTTTTATATCACTCCGCGAGCAAAAGTCGCTCGAGAAGCTTAACACTGCTCGCTCGCAAGTAGTTTTTCTTTTTGACAGTAAGTGGGCGGACCCAGTCTCCATTGTATCTCTACATCTAATTGGTTACAATGCTCGTCTTTGGATAAACCGAAAATACGCGGGCGCATGGATCTCATTTGCGCTCTCGGATTTTGACAGTGATTTGCCTTCATAAGATGCGCAGAGACACAGACAGACGAGGAAATTGCATATGAGAGGTCAAAATGGGCCAAAATGATGCCAAACAGCTCTGTTATGACAGATTGTACAATATGAGTGATAAACAAAGTGAAATAAAGTGAAATATATAGTTATATAGTATATAAAAGTACAATGGAACAGCTGAACAGCGAACCTGGGAATTTTCCCTGTTTGCTGTGTTCTGTCTTCAGCTACTATTAACCAGTAACATATACACTATTTACTCATCTCATCAAATAAACTCACAATTCCTAGTGTTATTCAACCATCACAATTTTTAAAATAGACCTTGTAGTTACAGAATTATAGTCTTTTTAGTATGGGTTACAATTTTCGAACAGAGGACTAAAAATAGGCCTAGGGGTTAAAAGGTTGACAATAACTTCTACTACTGAATTCTTTTTTTTGTGGGTCTTCCTTTTTTATTTGTTTAATCTCTTAGTTGAAGATTTATAAATAAGTCTTCACTCTGAAGTGAAAATCCGTAGAGAGACCTACTGTAGCGAGAATTACTAAAGTGGTTTTGCATTTGGTGTGATCCCATCGCAAGATGGTCTGTGGTTTACATTTTGTTGTCTCACCAAAACACAGCACATGTCTCCTTAAGGTGTAACAAACATTTATAAAACACTTCCATTTCACTTGACATGTTAGGTATATTGCTCTGATACATGAGCTAAGCCAATTCTGTTGCCATATAGTAATCTCCTTTTGCATTAAAAATGGTTGATTCTGAAATAGTGTGATATTGGGTATAATGTCTTTTTAGAGGATGAAAAGTCCTCTATACATCAAGAAAAGTAATTTCTTCACAGTATTAAGTAGCACATATACAAACTCCTTCTGCTTACATTGCAATAGTATCACTATGGGTGAGGCACAGCTATTCACCAGTGACAGCATACCGTGTTCTTTGTCTTTCACTTCTTTAACATTTTCAAAGTTTGATATCAAAGTTGCTACCCCTCGTTTGTGGCTATATGTATGTGAGCTCTAGTAGGTATTTTATATCCACATTTTTTCAGCTTCTCATTCCCTTGTCATGATCAAGGGATTACCCAAACCATAAACATTTATAGAAATTAGCTTAAATCCTTAACAATCCATCATTACACTTGCAGTGACTGATTTTCCCTGTGTTCCCTCAATTGAACACTTGAACAATTCTGAATTGCAAACCGGAACATATACAAAAACAAAGGTGTTTTGCTGGGCAAAACAAAAACATAGATGAACTCCCAAAAAACGTCATTTTCTCTCCTCCATAGCTCCTGAATCCCTCGGTCCCTCTGCTAATCGTAGCTCTAATATTTTGCATGTTTCCCTATTAGTCAGATTTATCTAGCATTTAAAGTTGTATGAAATTAATATTACACTTGCATGTAGTTTGTAATATACGGTCATATTCTTTGAACAAGGTTTGAAGCAAAGGGATTTGTCTGCATACCCATGCAGCTATATCATGTTTGTAAACCTGAAAGTTCAATAACTACAAGAACTCAGTATTCAACAGCGTATGTACCTTCATAATTATATTACAGTTCAAGCAGTTCAAACTTCCTGGAGGTGCTCTTCTGACTGTCTCTGATTCTGTGTTTCGACATGCTAACCCTAACCCTGTTCAGGCAGCAGAGGCACATCTCACTTTGTGGACTCTCTGTCGCAGCTCTCGCACAGCTTCTCGTGAGTTGTTGTACATTTGGGGTCTGCTGTCTTAGTAAATATGAATCTTGGTGAATGGTGTCTGAAAACTGATTGTTCATATATTTGCTGTGCAAAGGATTGTGGGTCAGAATAGCCAGAAAAGCATGCTGGCTGCAAAATGCGGTCTCCTGGTTGAAAGTGTTTGACCCATCCACCATCCACCATCATCCTTCTAACTGTTTATACCACGTTACCAGCTTAGAGCATAGCACCATGAAAAAGGATCCGAATTAACTTTTCATTGGAATTCTTTCAATGGTGCCCACACGTAATTTTAACACATGTGCGACCATCACGTAATGTACTGTCAAGAGGTGGTGGTCATTTCATGTATTTCTGTGAGATCATATATAACAGAAAACTGAATATCTTTGGGGTTTGGACTGTTGGTCGTAGAAAACAAGACATTTGAAGGAACTGAGAAACTGGGATGGACATTTTGAAAACGATTAATCCAAAAAACAATCAAGACACTGAATTATATCCTAAATAATAGCTAGTTTAAGTAGTGAGTTCTTACAGAAGAGTCGACGGCCTTCCTGATAGCGTCGTACCATTTACTGGCGGTGGAGTAGCTGTCAGTCTGGAGGAGGTACTCACTTCCTGTGTTTGTTGTGATCTGGAACAGATGAGAATAGTGACTTAAGTTGGGGACCATTTTTTTTCTTCCCCAAAGGGAAGAAGGTGTTTGTAACAGTCAACTATATGTATATACATTTTAATTAACAAACTGAAAATAGGAATGAAAATAATTGTATTCAGTTTCTCCCAGTCAGTGAGAAAATCATAAATTTACATCTCTAAACTGGTTTTGTCCAGATTAAAAATGTTAATCATCCAGAGGCTTCATTAAATTGTTTTGGTCAAAAGTGATGTATATAAAATGTTTAATCAAAGGCCATTGTGGCTTATAGAGATACAAATAAAGAAGAAAGTCAAACTTTTTTTTTTTTCTATAGTTCAAATATAAGAAAAAATGAATTGTTTCTGTGAATCCAGCATGTCATGGAGAGAAATAGGACTGATCCACAAAAAGCAGCTTCAGCGCAGAAATATATGTATTTGTGTATGACAATGTGAAGTGTTACCGTGTTGGTTTGTTACCTGAAAAACGTTTTTCCTGCTCGACTTCTCTGTTGTCCACTCAATAAGAGCTCCACTCAGCTGAATCACATCTGTCTTACTTCCTGGTTTCTGAACACAGAGAGGATGGACGTGAGGTCACCCGTCAAATGTATGATAATTGCTGTCAAGTGCTTCCTAAAGACTTCAATGAGATTCCTACACCTCTCTACGTGTGGTTTGGCCCACTCCTCATTTGCAAACTGCTCTAGTTTTCTCAGATTTGAAGGCTGCTGTTTTCAGATCTTTCCACGTGTTCAATTGGATTCAGATCTGGACTCATTGCTGGCAGTCCAGAGTTTACTTTTCAACCAATCCTGGGTGCTGTTAGATGTGTTTTTTGGGACACTGTCCTGCTGGAGGAACAATGACTTTTGAAGGAGACGCAGCTTTGTGACACTGAGTACAACCTTGCGCTCCAAAATACTTTGGTAATTCAAGATTTCATGATTCCATGCACATATTCAAGGGAACCCCAAAATCAGTGAGCCTTCTCCACGTTTGACTGTAGGTTCTTTTTTTCTGCAAACAAAGAGTTTATGCAGTGTACCAAAAACCACATTATTTTTCTCATCTGTTGACTGAACATTCTCCCAGGAAGATATTGGTTTGTAATTGTGTTGGGACAAACTCCCGCTGGGCTTTCTTATCTCTCTCAGCTGTGGTGTCATCCTTGGTGTCCTACCACAGCACCTCCTTTCATTGAGTTGGCGACGGATGGTGTGAGTTTAGACGATAGTTCCTTCTGTCTGAATGTCAGCTTGAATCTGTTTTTCAGTTGTCCCAGGTCCTTTCACCATTCGTACAACCCTTGACTGCAATCTTTGGTCAACTTTTCTCTTGCGAGGTTGGCTACATTACCATGGGCCTTAACCTTCTTCGTGACATTGTGCACGGTGTACAAAGGAACATCGAGGTCTCTGGAGATGGACTTTAAGGTAGCTTTGAAATCGTCCATGCTTGGCTACGATCTGTCAGACCTCCTCAGACAATTCTCTACTTTTTTTCTTTTGTCATGCTCAGTGTGGAACAAGCAGTGACACAAAGCAGAATGAGTACTTTGGTCCTGCCTTGTGTGGTTTCAGTTCGTTAAACAGAGACAAAGTAAAGATAAAGACAAAATACAGCAGTATTTTCATACCAGACTAGTTTCTTGTTGTCTCTCTTTATAAAACAGCAGCTGGTCTGAGGTCAGTACGCTCCACATGAAGGTCCAGTTCTTCCTTTGCTTCTTACCGCTCTCTGAGATTTTAGCCACATTCAGATGTTCACCTTTCAGCTCCACCTGAACACACGCACATTATTTGAACATAAATAAAAAATAGTGATGCCATGGGGTGTTTTTAATTATTCAGATGTTCACTTCATTCAGAAACCAAAAACTAATTAAATACAGAACAGATGTGGCAGAGGATTTGGGTGAAGTAGAAGCAGGGAGAGTTTATATTTAATCTGTGATGGGACAGTGCATCTGTTTGCAGGATTTGTGTGATTCCAAGTTAATTACTGTGCTGTGAAAATATACTATACGAAGAAGAGCACCGAACAAGCTGCGGTATTCCACGCTTTGGGAGTGAGAACAATTTTTAAATGAATTTAAAATATGCATCCAAATGTTCTTAAATCAATTCTCATCTTCATTCTGAAAAACTTCTGAAAGAAGAGTTTATTTCTATTGGAAACACGTAGAACTAATGTCTGAAATGGGTTTGATACAAATCTACGTTAAAGGATGAGGGCTACATGTGAAAAATCTATTATCTGAGATTAAAGTCAGATTAGTAACTTTCATTTCAGAATTCTGACTTTATTCACCTTCAACCTCTGCCATACAAATCCTTTTTAGGACATACCAATGGTTCAAAAACAGCAAATGCTCCTCCTGCAACTGAGACGTTGTGCTGAGACTGATTCCTGCGATGCCGAGAGATCTAGAAACAGAAAAGAACAAGTTAAAAACTGAACTGCACCACTGTAGGATGGAGGTTCTATGTGGTCTACTTACAGGCTTTTTAGGTAGGTCGGACTCCTGCAGCACCATGGACTTAGACTGACTGAGGCGGTCTCCGGAGCTCTGGGAGCTCTTTAGGCGCATCTGCACAGCTTCCTGCGGTGCTGCGCTGCGTTGTGGAGGCTGAATCAGCGGAGGCTGCTTCGCAGCACTCTGGAGGTTTGTGATTCTGTGGAGGGACAAAAGAGGGTTTTTATTAGTCAATGCGACTTTTCATGTAGTGTTGCTGTCGATCCATTTCTCACTCAGTGTGTTCACAAAATGCCACTGGTCTTTATCAAATCAATGCTGTCAAGAATGTGATTTAAAAGTATTTTCTTCTGGGAATATTTTAGTAGTTATGTACCAAGTCTGCATAGCCTCACACTTCTTCCAGCACATATCCACAGCCTCTCACTCTTAGTCCGACACCAACAGCTTTCACCCTCTAGTGCCTACTCAGCTTTCATTTATGTATCATATATATATTATTTATGTATGTGTATATGTATGTATGTATATATATGTATGTATGTATATATATATGTATATGTATATATATATGTATGTATGTATATGTATATATATATGTATGTATGTATGTATATATATGTATGTGTATATATATATATGTATATATATATGTATATATATATATATATATATATGATGTTGAGACATGTATAGATGTTTATTATAAAGTTCACTGAGACTGTTATGATGTGAAATGGATTCAACAAAAGAGAAGAAAAAAGTTCACTCCAGCCACACTTTCCTTTTCATTAACTTTTTCAAAAATCAAGCAATTTCTTTGAAGATGCAAGTTTTTCAAAAATTCATTTGTGTATTTTATTTTTAGATGGATCCCTTATTTTACTTGAAATGAGAGAAGAACATTTATTTTTGTATTTCTATGTATTATTTATAATCCATCCAGTTACATTTGAAAACGTAATTATATATTATATTTAAAAATATAATTGATGTGTACTTTCTTTATTTGATTTGACAGTTGTTGACTACACAGAGACGTTGTTACTACTAGGCTTCTTGAATATATATATATATATTGCACTAAATAGCGCAAGTTAGATATTGTAATGTTCCGGATCTTTGCACGAGGAGATTTTCTCAATCTGGACCTTTCGGAATTGTAATTGAATCCCCCTGATATTCTAGATGGTCTATACCAGCCAGTTCATCAGTTGGCAGAGACAACAACATTCTCAGGGGAAGTAACCTGCACAAAATCAAATTGGCGGCAGTTATCCTTCATCATATAATTCTCAATTAGTGTGCATGAGGAGGAGCCATCAGTGGGTGTCAAGTTCTTTCTGAGATGATCAACTTTACTCATGAAGTAATTGGCAATCTCTACTGGTTTGGTTAGGAAAGTACTATTATTTATCATGTTAGGCATTGCTTGATATGATGACCTACCTATTATATCATTCATCATTTTCCATAGTTCTTTGAGTCATTCATTTTACTCTGGTAATACTCTCTTTTTCCCTCTTTTCAATTTAGTTCCCTATTTTCTTAATTTACAGTACATTTTCCTATCAGACAGTTAGCCAGATGTTTCAGTCGTTGCACCATAAGTGTTTTTAAATCTCTACTGACCCATGGGGCACATTTTGCCTTTACAGTTGTTTTTTTCAATGGTGCATGTTTATCAGCAATTTCAATAAATAGTTTCATGAATATACTGAGTGCCAAATCTGGGTCCTCCTGTTGACACACTATTGACCAGTTTGCATTTTTTACATCATCCATAAGAGATTCTTCTTGGAAGGGCTTGTATGAGCTTTTGTATGGCTGCTTTAGGGACTTTAGTTTTCCTTTGAAGTGCTATTAAACTGTGATCGCTGAAACAAAGAACAACTGATGCTGCTTTAGAGCAGTTTTCAAGGGTATTTGTGAAGAAGTGATCTTAGCCCATTCTTGTTGGTAGTGTAATAGTTTATGTTAGGTTACAAGCACTGGCTACTGCAAGAAGCTTCTTCTTTAACGGACAGGTAGATAACCAATCAATGTTTAATTTACCAACAAAAACACTTCACGGATTTCGTCACTAGATTTATCCAACATTTCACAAATTGAGTCTAAGCATGACATATCCGCACTAGGCGGCCTTTAGCAGCAACCCACAAGTATAGATTTAGTTTGTGGTAGGTGAACCTGTAACCACAATGTCACACATCATTAAATCACCTCATACTTTTACTGGAATGTTATTCTGGACATAAAAAGCCACGCCTCCCCCATATCCATTCCGGTCTTTCCTGAACAGTGTATATCCATCAACCGCTAGTTCTGTATTTTCAAATGAGGGATCTAAATGTGTCTCAGATATTGCCAGTATATGGATATTGTTTGGTTGCATCATACAACTTAATTCATAGATCTTATTTCTTAAGCTACAAATGTTTACATCAGCTATCAGCAGGCCTTTGCCTGGGTTGTTGAGCCCATAGTAAAAATAACACCAAGCTGTAAAAAGTTAGATGGCAAGAGTAGGGCTTAACGACCCAACTCATTCACAAGATTGGTGGTATTCTCACTGCGTTGTTGTCTTGTAGGAGGATGTGGAATCAGTCTATCGTGCCGGAGATATTCAATGTGCCCTCATGGCTGGCATGAGATCCCTCCTCTTCTGGCGGACAGCCTCCGTAAAGTCCTCATTGATAAAAATGTTCGTTCCTTTTCGGTGTCTAGCGGTCTGACGAGCAGCTACTTTGTTCTTGTATCGAAGGAACTTCCCATCTTTCGGCGCAGGCTGAAAACTTACCTCTTCAAGGAGGCCTACCCTGAGTCTTCCACTTAGCACTTACTTAGCATTTATTGTATTCATACTAGTTTGTTGCACTTATTGTATTAGTTTGTGGCACTTATTGCATTTGTTTGTTTCTGCACTGTACGTTTGCTCTGGTTTATGCTCTTAGATGCTTGTTTGAAAAAAGGAGATGCACTTATGACTTCTGACTAGTAGTTCTCTGGAGTTCTCTGGAAAACTGATGTTGAATACACTTATTGTAATTCGCTTTGGATAAAAGCATCTGCTAAATGACTGTAATGTAATGTAACTTGACAGCTACCGGCCGTGGTCTGTTGCCGTCTGCACCCGGCCTTCCTGTTCGATGTGCGCGCTCCAGCTCCAACTCACGGTTGCTCCCAAGCTGTAGATTTATTTAGAGTATTCTCCGTACCTTATCCTCCACCTCAGCCCATCCTTCGCTTTCAGTTTCTACCATCCCATCAATAACCAGGTTATTTCTCCTGGACTGGCCCTCTGAATACTCCATGTTCTTGTTGATGGCCTGGATGTTTTCCCTCAACGTATCCTGTTGCTTACTATCGCACGTGGTCAGCTGATTTGCGTTGGCTGATTTCAGGTCATCCATTTCCTTCTGGGTGTATTGAATGCTCGTTTTGACATCTTGCAAGTCCTTTAACGTCTCGTCCATTCGATTGTTCGTAGAATCCAGAATTATTTCAACCAAACATTTGAAGCTCTTCTCTTGTTGAATAATCTCTGTAAATCGCATACTTCCCCCACTATGAAGTAGTAATACAATGGCAAATTATGTTTCTCCATGTAACTGACCGAAATGTTAAACTTAAAGTTATTATCACTTTTGATCAAACTATTATTCTGAATTTTTTGATATTAAGAATATCGGGGCCTTACCACCAATGGTCACTAGATGTCAATGTGGCCCCACTCGTCTATTTGTAATCTCACAAGCTCAGGAAACAAGCTTACTCCTTTTGGATTGGTCTGTTGAATAAATTCAGTGAGGTTATTGTATAATTTGAAGACTTGTACAGTGTAATTTAGTCCTACTAAAAATAATTTTCCACCACCTAGATTCAGTTCCTGTTTATAGCTTCAAGTGTTATGGCTTGATCTGGTAAGGACATTTGTTGAAAAGAAAGAGAGGAGGTTATGTGTGTGTTGTAAAGAAAGACCTCAGTTAATCATTTGGTGTCTTCACAACTTAACTTCGTTATGTTCTCTGAGATCTTTCTCTGAGGGCCGTGGACGGTCAAAGTTTTCACTTTTACTGACTAAAGTGAAGGAGCAGCATCTGGTCTGTGGGAAGAGTATCTGAGAAAATGTATTCTAAAACTCTGCTGCGGTGATGAAAGGCCGGTTCTGATACACCAGAATGTCTCTGCAATACCTTCCTGCGGTGGCGGGCTGACTCTCAAGGGTTAAATCCAGCCCAGTTGGTCCAATCTATATTTCTATATTTCTGTTATGTGGGTGAACATTTAGTTGAAGTTAGATCCAGAGAAGACACAACTTTTTCCTGTTTGGGTTCCTGTTTGCAGCTGTGATTGCTTAACTGTGGTTACACAACATTTGTCCTTCTGTCAGAGACCACAAATATCAAAGGACCTGAGCTCCAAAGTAATAAAGTATGGTTATGCCTTTCTACCTATTATATAAACCAATACAAACCTTTAATAGATCTGTACTGATCCTATCTGCCTGCTTTGTCTGTGTTTGGGTCCAATCCTCTATGTCCTAAATTGTCACTCTCCTTCTCTTTTCCCTGACACATTTGATGAGTTTCATCATTTTTTGGAAAATTTTGCTTCTGTTTAACAACATCTCTTCTTCAGATATGTTTCCTGTACGGCACATCGACCAAAATCCTTGACAAATTACAAAACATCCCAACCTTAGCTGCCCATCTGCTCACCCACTAAACCTAAACCCCATACAGAGATCACACCAGCCCATCAAACCTCCACTGGTTCCACATTCAGCAAAGAATCAAGTTAAAATGTATCCTCATCAGAAGACCTATCTTTCTGACCTTGTGTACCGAACTTCTCAGATCAGGGGACAACAACTTCTTCACCCTTCTGCCCCAGTCACCCCCATTGTTAGTGATTATCTCACTCAACACCTAAGACATTCACCTTCACTCTCTTTAAAAACTGCTCTGAAAACCACAGATTTAAATCTACTTTTAAGCTCTGACCCCCCCCCCCCCACACACACATTCATTGTTGTAATAATAAATGTAATTGTCTTTTTACTGTTATAATGTAATTTCTATTTTTAATATTGGAATTGATTTTACTGTTGCTGTTGTTACCATGTAAAATGCTCTAACATTGTGTGTGTGTGTGTGTATATATATATATATATATATATATTCTTGAATTTTCTTCAAATATTTTCCCTGATTTTAATCTCCTTTTCTTTTGCCTTATGTTTTGATGTTTTTAATGGTTTTATGTGAAGCACTTTGAATTGCCTTGTTGTTGAAATGTGCGATACAAATAAACTCGCCTTGCCTTGATATTAGACTATACAAATAAAATGGACTTTATGGACTGTGTAGAAAAAGATAACTAGAGATGTTTTTTGTCAGAATAAGGATTTTGAAAGCAGCTCTGGTTTGTGTTACAGGTTGTAAAAGACATCATATATAAAGACATAGATATTAGATCACCAAACGTCTTATAGTTACAACTCCAGTTGCTGTGTTTTTGAGTAAATCAAGGCTTCTTGTTGTTTTCTTGGGTCTGCTCCAGATAAATTAATAGCAGTGGAGTCTGGATGTTATAGAAACATGTGCAAGGATTATTTGTATTAAATGAGATGGATCTTATTCCATGTTACATACCTGAATGATGTAGCCTTCAAGGCTGTTCTCTTACAGCGTTTGTAGCTATAGCTACAAAATGGCTGTAATTTGTAGATATCTTAATAAATCAATTTGTATGTATTCATGAATCTGCAAGTATAAACAAACAAAAAACGGTCTTTCACTCAAAGGACAGCTTTTTGTGGCCCATATGAGAAGTCAACGTTGATTTATTCGTGTTATAGCTTTGGAAATTAAGGGAGTGACGTGACCTAGTTACTTTACCCCTAACAGGCTCTTTTCCTAAAGCTTTTTTGATTCGTAAACCTAACTAAGTCATGTCCTGTGAAGACAGAAGTTGATTTAGAAAAGACTGTACGCTTCTTAGCTATCTCAGAAAAAATAAATAAAAATGAAGAGTAATTTGAGTGACAGGTTCCGTTCAGACGAATCAGAGTTTGAAAATAAAGATGAGTGCAGCAGAGATGAAAAAGTTTTGTCAAACAGGAGTAAAAGCAGCAGTTTGTCCCACTGATGTCAACTTTAAACTCTAGTCTGAAATGAAAACAACCATCAGAATTTCCTAACATTTGAAGCATCACTGTGATGTCACAATGTCTCAGTTCTGTGGTGTAAGAGGTTTTAGTAACTGACTGAGAGATAAAACCACAGTGACGCTGCTGTCATCACATATTGTATCTAAAACCGTCTTGAAGTAATGCTATGATAAGCAAAGCTTCAGTAACAGGAAACAAAGTGATATCCTCAATACGGAAGCATGGAGACTTATTGTCATCTCGCATTATGTGAACATAATATAAGGTTGTTGTTACCCTGGGGATGTATGTTCAACTTTACTTCTAAAAATGTCTTAAAAAATGCACAAGTGGAAATTGTAAACATCAACCATCAAGTAAAGTTCAAGCTTTCTGTATTTTAACCATATCACGAGTGAGTTTAGGCCCACAGTTGACCCAATTTATCTGGAGAAACGTGCAGAAAAATGACAACACTAACGCCAACCCAGGACGACAAAACCTACACAATAAGTCAGAAGATCATTTAGTGTGATCTTACCTTGTACCCGCCATCTCTGTGTGTCATCGATCAAAGAAGTCAAGACACAGTCGAGGCCTGACTGTTAGAGGAAGTATGATGAATCACGTGGTTTCTTCAAACCAGCCGTCTCTCATACTACAACTGCTGCACCCTCCCCATTTCCTGAAGAAAAAAAAAACCTAACCTCATTTTCATCAGACCAGACGTGAGCAGTTTGTCACTTCTGCTAGTTAGGGTGCAAACATATGCAGAGCCAGATAAAGGAGTGTTGACCACTATCGATGTAAAGAGACAATCTTCTAGAACTATGGAAGTTGTTCCACAGGGTTAGGGTTAGATTATGGGGGTTGGTTCTTCTGACGCCATGAAATTTCATTTTGTCAGAAAAATAGGCACTGTCCATAAACTCTGAGTCGCTAATGATCCACCACCACTCTCCATTTTTTTGCCTTTAATCCTAGATTGTCCGTCCATTCTCCCACCGACGTATCCTATGATGTTCCACAAGCACACATTTTTCATAAGCACGCTTAAATATCAGACTGTTCTTGTCCTAATATTGTGTAAACAATTGATAAGCCTCTGCTGCAAGGTTTCAGAGATATTACTCTTTCATCAGGCAAATCGCGAGTTTCCGTGACCGTGTGCATTCTAGAACTGTTCCTAAATTTCCTCCCCTCCAGTGAGGTTGACTTTAGGGAAAAGGAACAGGGACTGGGGGACAAAATGGTGGCTGGGCCGAAGAGCGATGGTCACCCCATCAACAACATTTCATGCAGCGAGTACAGTAAAGGCACAGGCAGTTAGGTTAGGGGAGTTGGGTTTGGGTGGGGACGTGGCCCTCTAGTGGGGGGTTAGGGTTTTCTGCTCACCATATAGGTGAGCAGAGAGCACGGGCACACAATCCTCCTCATCCTCCGGCCTTGGCTCAACAGGTGATTTATGGTCCTGTGTACCAATGATGGTACACAGGACCATCATTGATGTACAACTTTCTTAGTGTAGTTGTGTGGAGTCAACAGGGTTGGGATGATTAAAGGAAAAATGGAAAAAGGAGGAGAGTCCTTACTCCCATTTACCCCACCATTTTCCCACAGAGATGAAGAGGGGTGATGTGTTTACATCCAACACCCTCCCCCGCCTTGATCGGCGCCTCTGTCTCCCTACCCGATGCTCCCCTCTGCCCGCCCCGGGAGTCACCGGAAGGGAGGAACCAACGTATTCCCTCAATCCATTTATCCCTCCTGTCTCTCATTCCTCTTCTTTTAATATAATTATTAGATTGATTAATTAGTTTTACTTGATTAATTAAATTCTGATCCCTCTGTTATTTTCTTTTTTCAACTATTCCTGTTCTTTCTTCATTCCATTTATTTAATTATTTTGTTATGTTATTAATTTGTCTTTTTTTATCATTTTATTTCTATTTTATTTATTTTTTATCTTTTATATATTTTTTATCCCCCTTACCATCATTTACCCCCACAATTTTCCCACAGAGATGAAGAGGGGTGATGTGTTTACATCCAACACCCTCCCCCGCCTTGATCGGCGTCTGTCTCCCTACCCGATGCTCCCCTCTGCCCGCCCCGGGAGTCACCAAAGTATTCCCTCAATCTATTTATCCCTCCTTTCTCTCATTCCTATTCTTTTAATTTAATATAATTATTTGATTGAATAATTAATTTACTTGATTGATTAAATTCTGATCCATCTATGTTATCTTCTTACTATTCCTGTTCTTTCTTCATTCCATTTATTTTATTTTATTTATTCCATTTATTTTATTTGTTATTTAATATATTTCCATTATTTTTATTTACTTTATTTTTATTCTATTTTATATTTTATTCATTTATTTAATTTTATTTATTGTATTTATTTTATGGTTATTTATATTCATTTTTTATTCCCCTTACTATGAATCTCGCCCTATGTTCCATTGTCACTCTCTATTCTTGTTGCCCTGAATTGGTAGATATGTCCCTTCTCCATATTCCTTTATTTTTGTATTTTTCACTGCTTTTATATTCATTTTTTTTTTAGTTCAGCCTCCCCTTTCCATTTCATGTACTCCCTTGAAAAGACACAGTCAGATGCTTTGATTTGTCTGCCAGTTCTTTATTTTCATCATCCTGAGACCTTCTGTTTTTTGTTTGTTTTTTTTCAACATTTATCACCACAATTTTTTCTTTTTTCATAATTTTCCTCCACCCATGGGTTGATCATCTGCCCCTTGTGGCAGTCTTGCCCCCACCAGTGCATCCCTCAGGTTAGGGTTTCTCCTGTAGGCCCCCACCATCTCCATGGTCCTCTCCATAAAAGTCCCCCCCACTCCAGTCGCCAGGTTCTCCCTGGCCTTCCTCACAGCCTGTGTTGAAGAAGAGGAATAGGTTGTTATCAAGTGGATAATCTGCCTGGTCTTACCTCTGGGGAGGTTGCAGTGGTCGCCCTACTCGTGTCCCGTACACCTCCTTCCTCGCCGCTCTCATCAGGGCCCGGGAATATCCCCTTTGTCTAAGGGCCCCAAATAGGGTCCGGGTAGCCACCTCCCTGTCCTCCGTTCGGGAACAAATCCTCTTGAACCGCAACAATTGGGCCTTCAGGATCCCCTTGAAGGTGTGTCAGTATCAAAACCCACCGCATGTACTTTGACTCGATGTGGTGAATGAAAGAGTGAAGGAGTCCAGTCTGTGATGGGTAGAGGAGATGAGAGCCGGATTCTAAAACAGAGATAGGGAGGGGTGGTGTGTGTACATCCAGGCACCCTCCCCCGCCTTTCTAGGCGCCTCTGCGTCCCTGCCAGGACCTCCATCTGAGAGCCAGAGGAGCGACCGGGAGGGAAGAAGGAAGGTTGAAAGGGTTGAGATTAGGGTTAAGGAAAGGGTTAAGTTTATGCAATAAAGGCCCTGAGACCCAACCTTGTCCTACTTTTGGGAGGGGCATCTGGGTTAGGTGGTAGGAACGGTTTTTAAACCTGTACCACGGGACCAGCTGGTCAAGTGAGGTCCCGCTCCGTTTCCTGGGTGTCAGCCCGAAGAATGGCCTCCCCTTGGCCACCGGGGATGGTGACGGGGCTGGTGAAGGGGGCGGTCTGGCCCCCGGTGGCGGGCCCCCCTTCCCCCATTGTTCCGCCAAGGGGAGTTCTTCCACCCGTATCCTGGTGGGCCTTTTCCCTTTCCTCTTCCGGCCCCCCCCAAACTTACCCCTACCTCCCCCACCCCCCGCCCCCCCTCCCCCTGTACCCCCCTGGCCCCTCCTTCTTCATCCCGGCCCTTCCGGACCGCCCCCTCCCCGGCTCCACCCCCCGTCTCCCCTTCCCTGGCCTCTCCCCCCCAACTTCCGAACCCCCCTTCCTTTTCCCCAGGCTCCCCGTCTGACTCCTCCCCCCGCTTGGTCACCCCGCCCCTCCCCCCCGGGGAACACCATCCCGATCTCTGCCAGGTCCCTCCTGGCCCCTTCGATGGTGGTTGCCAGGGTGCGCGGGAACCTCCGCCTCAGCCATCTCACCGCCACCTCGAAGGCCTGCTGATAGTCACAGGCCTGGAACCGAGCCAAGGCCGTCTTCGAGGTCCTGATGGTTTCCTCATAGTGGACCTCCAAAATCTGCAGGTTGACCTGGAGCCAATTTTCCGCGTTGGAGTTGACCAGGACCGACGTGGCGGGGGTCGGGCCTGCGGGGGTGATAACCCCTGCCAGGTACCCCTGGATCCTCCTCATCATCCTCGGTGTATCCCCTCCTCTCACTGCCTGGTTAATCAGCCCCCAATGGTGGTGGGCCCTCAGCAGGTTGAACAATTCTTTTGTCATCTCTCGAAATCCAGCCATCTCATCCACCGTCGCCATTTTAGGGTTAGGTGTGGGGAAAAAAGTTTCTGCCCACCCCGAAAGGTGGACAGAGAACACGGGCACACAGGTTGTATCTTCCCCTCTTCTTGCTCACAAAATAGAGGATTTTTTAATTTATACCTCGTTCAAGCCGCTGGGCAGCATAGTTTTTAATTTTTGGATCCAGTGTCTTTCCGTAGCCCATCTTTGGGCTCCGGACCACTCCACCCTAGACTCAAGACCTGAAATAATCAAGTTGTCCTGGCCATGCCTCCGAAAATGCACATACAGTTGGTTGGTTTTATCTGTACGACCAATGTAATATAGATGCTGCTTCAGACGTTGTTCCAGAGTGTTTTTTGTCTGTCCAACATATAATTT
>NC_136540.1:7500-45000 GCF_910591455.1 Pholis gunnellus
TACTTGACCTTTCTATACACTTACCTTATATCCTAACCCTTATCTTCAACCCCTAACTTTAACATGCACTGGTCTGGGCCCTCCTGAGACCTTCTCCCACCTATTCTTACGGGTACGCAGGCTGGTCCCGTGGTACAGGTTTAAAACCCTTCTTACCACCTACCCCAGATGCCCCTCCCAAAAGTAGGACAAGGTTGGGTCTCAGGGCCTCTATTGCATAAACTTAACCCTTTCCTTAACCCTAATCTCAACCCTTTCAACCTTCCTTCTTTCCTCCCGGTCGCTCCTCTGGCTCTCAGATGGAGGCCCTGGCAGGGACACAGAGGCGCCTAGAAAGGCGGGGGAGGGTGCTTGAATGTACACACATCACCCCTCCCTATCTCTGCTTTAGAATCTGGCCCTCATCTCCTCTACCCATCACAGACTGGACTCCTTCACTCTTTCATTTACCACATCGAGTCAAAGTACATGCGGTGGGTTTTGATACTGAGTGACATGCGCTGGCCCGTGCCTTGCCTTAGATCTCTACCCAACCACGAAGTCCTATGACGACGTGGGGAGATCTCTGGGAACCGAACTCTACCTAACCCTACCTAACCCCTAACCCGAACCCTTTTAGCAAGATCTATGCTCCAAATAGAAGAACACTTTAAGATCTTTTAGATTAATGCTCCCCTTGTGCCCGTGCCCCCCGTGACCTTCACCAGGAGGTCACGACCCCACCCTTACCTAACCCTAACCCTGGAAGCTATGATTCAATCGGCTGGCTGTCAGCTGGTTACAGCTGGGGCTATTACTTCCGTGTCCTGCATGAACTTATGCTAGCTTCATTTTTTTAAAGGAATTCTGAGACCTATTAAAAAAAATCTCCCAGTGTGCCCCTCTGGGCATTCATCAAGAATACCTCGCTTTCAAACTATCCTAAACCCCCCCTAACCCAAAGAGAGACAGGTAGAGAGAGAGAGACACATGTTCACCACTCAGAGAGAGAGAGAGAGAGAGAGAGAGAGAGAGAGAGAGAGGATAGCTGCAGCCTCGTCTGTCAATCACCTCCTAAAAATAGAAACCTGCAGTCTGATACGTCCTCTCTCTCTTTCTCCTGCAGTCGGTGTCGATTGCCCCAATATTGGGGCTGCGTTGATATGAGTTTGAACTGAAACCACCAGGATCCCACAGCCCATTCCGGGACCAGAACTTCCTCCAAACCAGCTTTTACAGATTAAAAAAACGGAAGAATTCTTGGTAAATTTGACTGTTAATGAAAACTGTGAAAAATACCTTTAAAGTGTCATATAAATCACTGAAACAATCACAGATCTAGAAAGTAGACTGGACCTGGTCCTGGACTCTGACCACCAACCTCAGCTTTAACCAGGACCTCTATAAGAAGTCTGAACCTGGTTCTTGTTGGACCTGATCCTGGTCCAGAAAAGACTGTTTGTGTCAGAGAAAGTCAATCTCAAGAGGTAAGATCGAGTTTAAACTGATCTGATCATTACCGTTATTGGTTGAATTATTTGTTGATACATTTTTATTATTTATTATTTATGAAATAGGGGAATAAAGGAGATGTTTTCACACTTTTAAAATAATTTTCTGATGCCTTTAGTCACAGCTGTGAAACAAAACTTGACAGAAAAATAAATTAAAAAGATTTTAGTTCAGAGGATTGACGTCTGGTTTGTAAGAATATCCAATCATATCAATGCACACATTATGACTTCTCTCCTGACAGTGGCCGTGGATTTCATACCTGGGCTTTCAGTGCTGTTCTACACTTCTAATAACCTCATTATGACGTCACAGCTACGGGTTATTATTTGTTTCGTGTAAAAGCCGCATATTCACATAACACTGCAACATTTGACAAATGAAATAAAAATGTGCAGATACATGAATACGAGCATGACGGGACGCTGCGTCATTAACGGACAACAGAGTCCAAATCAATGTAACACGATGACAAACTCACAAGAGCAGTCGCACATATTCATATGACAACAAAGCAACAAATCAATCCAGCAGACCTGCAGCGGATCCACGCATTCCACCACACGAGCACGAGCCATTCAAATATTCATGAAAACACCACGATAGACAAATGAACAGTAGAGGTAAACAAACGAACTTCACTTACCAAATGCTGTCTATCCTCCTTTCTATGTTGACAAAGAGTTTAATCCCAGTACATCAGTTCCAGTAAGAAGTCCTTCTCCATTCATCGACGCCAGTCGAGCCTCCACAGTTGTATTTCGCCGGTCGGCTGTCCGTCTTCCGCCGCCGTTCGGTGGTCGTCTTCGACCGCCGCTCGGTTGTCTTCCGCCGCCGGTCGGCTGTCTGTCTTTCGCTGCCGTTCGGTGGTCGTCTTCGACCGCCGTTCGGTCGTCGTCTTCGGCCGTGGACCGGTGAAGGGCGGGCCGCGGTTGTTTCTCTGCGAACGTGGTCGTTGAGTTGTAGATCCACTCGAGTCTCCTAAAGTACCGACGCTCAGTTAAAATGAAACACATTCACAGCCATAACATGTGCAACGCTTCTCTGACGCTGCATACAAATCCTTTTCCTGGCTGGTCAGGGCTGCTAGCTGTGGGGTCGTTTCTTACTGTCCAGTTTGTTCAGAAATGTCCTTCTTGAGAAAAGCGTTCCCAGTAACTCCGCCACTAAATCCTTTTCTCCTCCTTCCGCCATTTCATATTAAAAAACAAAGCTAGGTAAAATGTCTTTCATATATTTCCACTTGAACTCTGTCTGCTACAACCAAAGCTCTGCTAGCAAGCATTATGTTTCACGGGCACATAGTCACTGACCAATCACAGCACACTCTGCACCTTGCGCAGAGAGACATCTGGACTCTGAGCTGCAGTAATGCTGACGTAGCTGTAGGCCTGCAAACCGCTCTGGTGCGTCCATGAATATCAAACTAAAGATCTGATTGGTTGAAGACTATGTCAATCAACAACATCGTCCCCATTCAACTTAACCTGCACATGGATTCACTGGTGAGTCTGCAGGCCTGGGGCCTCTCTTCTACCTAGAGACACAGAGGTGAACTCTGATTGGATCAAAGCTCTACTTAAAACAAGCTGCACTGAAGCGGAGCAGCTGAGGAGCACAGTAGCTGTGCAATGAGAACATAAGATAATGGGAACAATATTATATATATTATATATAAATTATATAAATTATGATACATGTAGTGTATTTAAGAAACATTATTAAATTATAAAATAGCTCTAACTTTGTGATTCTGTTTAGGCCAGCAGAGAAGGCTTTGCAGGCCCTGACGGCCCACCACTGTCTCCTGATGTATTTTATTATTGTTGGTTTAACATTAACATTTTGTAATTAAGGGTTCGGTACAGTGTGTTAGATGTAGTTTATAACCCCGATCATGTGTTTAATCATGACGATCATGTGTGAATCATGACATTAATCATGTGTTTAATCATGTGTTTAAATAATCATATTGATACTAACCATGTTAAAGGAGAAATCTGTCATGTTTCACAGACAAACCGCTGGAATTGAACAAATTAAGTCTTTAGACTAAACTATAAACTATGAGCACCAGACTGGGCGAAGGACGAAGAAGAGGAAGAGGAGGGAGGGACTTCTTTCTCAGCACTCACCGCTGCCCTGAAGTTGAACTGCTGCCTCATCACGACTCTAAGACACAGATCCCTCCACCATGCTCACTAGTTCCTGTAAAGAGTTCTGAGTTCACCTGTACAGGTGAGTCTGAGGCAAAGTATCTGGACGACTCGTCCACTTGTTGCTCCGATGAAGATGATGAAGAGAGGAGCATCAGTGACTGGTCGGAGGAGGACCTCTCCTTCCACTTCTCTCCCTCCGTCATCCTTCCATCGGAGGAGGAGTCAGATCCAGAGAGCGGCTTCGAGTGTATAGATGTTACCACGGAAACGCAGGTAAGATTCATCGTCATCAAATAACTGATGGACAGACTGACCCACTAACTAACTAACTGATTAACAGACTGACTAGTTGACCAACTGACGAGTTAACTAACTAACTGACGGACAGACCCACTAACTAAATAACTAACTGAAGAATTAACAAGCTCACTAACTAACCAACGAGTTAACCAACTGACAGACTGAGTAACTGACACCATGGTGACCCTTTGATCATGTTCTTCAGGCGGTGAAGATGGTCCCAAAACGACTTATTCAACTGAAGAAGAAGAAAAACGCAGAGAACGTCATCGACCAAAAGACTGAAAAGCTGCAGGTATGACTTCCATCTTTTCAACTGTCTGAACCTGTCCTACCTGTCTGCCTGTTTACCCGTCTGTCTGTCTGGTGACCTGTACTACCTGTTTACCTGTCTACCTGTCTACCTGTCCAGGTGATATTGAAGGATGAACCTGCTCACTACCCTGACCTGTTGCTACGGCAGCACAGTATGCCCGCCTCCTTCCACACACACTCGACAACCAGCAGTGATGTTGACGGCAACAGGTTCTACAAGGGTAGTCAAGGTAACAACACCTGTCCACAGTCTCACCTGTAGTCAGGTGTTCACAGCTGGAATGTTAAAGGTACAATTGAATACTTTTATTGTGAAGAGACTTAATGTTAAAAGGTACGATTGAAGACTTTTATTGTGAAGAGACTTAACAGATCCTGCTGCTCTCCAACACCTTGTTCAGGTAAAGGTTGTTGTTGTTGTAGATATATAAACTATCTGTCCTCGGTCTGAGCTTTTGATCAGGTCTCAAGTATAAAAAAAACAGAGTTTGTCTTGTTTGTTGTTTTTAGCACCAAGGCTGCTGAAGTCCTTCTCTTTGGACGAAACTAAAACAAAGATGGCGTCCTGCATCATTAAGGATGTTCTGTCTAAGAAGATGCAGGTGGAGCAGAACACCTGTCAAAGCTTTCATCTTCAGAAGAAACCTGCACGGTTACCTGGCCTTCCTCAGCCTGCAGACCAGCAGAGGGTGAGGGAGGGGGAGCGAGGGGAGACCAGCTGTCTAGGGGGTGAGACAGGTAGAAGTGTCTTTAAAGCCCCAGTCCATGTGGTGAGAGACATGAGGAGTTTAGTTAAAAACACCTACAGCCTCTCGTTCTCCACAACAACACCTGAGAACAAGCCAACAAGCTTCAAGGTGATTGGTCAGATTGACAGCCCCCCCCCCACCTACCAGCAGGCTGTGGGGATCAGAAGACGTCCAGCTAACAGAGGACACCTCGCAAAGGTCACTGCATCTCTCAGCCAATCAGAGGAGAGGCAACACAGCGACAGATTCAGTCGTCCAATCACAGAGCAAAGACGAGGCAGCGGGCCAATAGTAAGCAGGAGAAAGGTGGATGATGTCACCTGTCCCACAAACCCACCTAACAGCAGAGACCTGTCACAGTTTAGCCAATCAGAGAGAGGCAGAGGTGTAAGTCACCAGGCCGGGACCCCCCCTCCCTTCATCCAGCCTCCACTCTTTGCCCAGCAACAGACCATGCTGGGTGTGTCCTCTCAGTCTGCTCCCCGCTCCTCCAAACAGATCCTCCATTCATGTTTCTACCCCTCCACCCTGCACCCTTACCTGGAGAAGGTCACGAACAGCCCTCTGAGCAACATCCAGAGCAAAATCCAGCTGAGCAACATCCACACCCAGCCACCCCAACCTGTTCTCACTCACTTGCTGAGGAGGTCTGAGATCTGGTCGTCTGGAAACACCTCCGACCACCTGGACCAGCAGAGCAAAGGTAACACGCTGACACCTGCAACACAGAAGCAACATAAGCAACAGACCCCTCAACAGCAACTTCAGCAACAACACTTTCTATGTCGTGTTCAGGGTTTGTTACCTGCACAGGTGGGATGTGATTTCCTTGTTGACATCCCACCTGGGGCCGTCCTCAGTGGCACCGCCCCCTGTCACATGATGTTGGAACCTAAAAGTGGGCGGTACGTCTATGTGGACACGCCCCCTCCACCTCCGAGGAAGATGCTGCTAGATCCAGAAACCGGTCAGTACATCCAGGTGTTCCTACCTGCAGCCAGATCCTTCCCCCACACGGTCATGATACCTGTGCTCTATGCTAAGCCCGCCCCCGTGATGGTAAGCTCCACCCCCCCCATCCTGTCAGTGATGCAGTTTCAGCCAACAGTTGCTGTGTCCTCAATGTACACCACCGCCTACTACCCTACTACCTACTACTGCACCCCCCATCCGTTAACTTCACACCTACACCACACCTGAGATCTTGTTTAATGAATCTGGAAACAGAATTACTCTCCATCATGTTGTTCTGACAGAAACATTTAAAAACACTGGTTTATGAAACAAAAAGAAAACATCTTAAATCATAGACACATTATATTAAACGTATTTCCTTACCACAGTAAAGCTAAACCTCATTCCTGTTTTAAGCGTCTTTCAACTGATTTATCACTGTTATTCTCCCTTCACCTACAAAATGACATACAAATGAATAATCAATGTTTTATTTATTTTATTGACATCGTCTCTATAACTCAAGGTTTGAAGAGTATTCACAAACAAACAGAATTATCTTTAAACACATTAAAAAGATGAGCCGCTGTCAGTCACGTAGATAATAAATGTTTGTTTTGTCTCTTTTTGCACATTTTTACTGAGTCTCTTCTCACACTTTAATATTCACAATCATTATAAAAATACTATTTTAGATATCATGAATAAAAATTATTGCAAACTAAGAACTTGTTTCATCACAGTTTCCTGAGTGGTGTCAATATTTTAAGGTAACTATGGTAACTAGAGGCTGCAGATTTCATGTTGTATTGAATTGAAGTACAAATAATAAAATATTACAATAAATCAGCTGCTGAGACGCTGAGCTCTCCTCCCACCAGAGCTCTCTAGAGGACCGGTCTCTGCTGGAGGATCTGGGTCTGTCCATGGTGGACCGGTCTCTGCTGGAGTCTGAGCTGAAGGAGGTTCTGGTGAACCTGCATGAGTTCATCTGGTTTCACCAGAATCCGACCCGGTGGCTCCGATGACGAGCATTAATAGCATCTATAGAAATAGACCATCTTCTCTCTGATGGTCTCTTTGCTGATGGAGGTCATATAGAGCAGTGTTATTCAACCTTTTCTGAGCCGCGGCACACTTTTTACATTAAAAAGATCCCGCGGCACACCAACACCCAAAAACGTTAGAAAATGACACCTTTTAGCATAACACAGCATCTATGCCATGGTGTCAAACTCAAACTCAGAGAGGGACAAAACTAAAAATTGGGACTACGTTGAGGGCCAAATAATCACCATTTAAACAGGATAGAAGGGATATTGGACAAAGTGCAAAAAGAATACATGTTTAGGTAGCTTCATTATTTTATGCATACGTACCAGAGCCAGATGTTTGGCATCTTCTCTTGGCTGCAGTTCATTAATATCTGGGGTTCGGTTCTGTGGAAACCCTCAGTGTGGAGTGAAGCTGTGCATCAGTGAGACTCCTGTGTGGGTTTTTGTTCATCTTCATCACAGAGAAAAGCTGCTCACACAGGTATGTGCTTCCAAACGTGCAGAGTGTTTGGGGGGCTGCATGTTTCATCACGTTACGTTTTTTCCTCCTAAATCGCGATAATGACGAACGTTAACAGTCCACAGAGTTCCGCATGCAGTGGACGTTAACTTAACCAGCAAGTCTGAACGGTAACGGAACATAACGGAACTTAAACTGTAACGGAGGGAAAGACGCTGTAGACGTCTCAACGCTGATTGGCCGAGACTCCACACGTCACATCAAAGATGTTTTATTGTGAAGATCACGAAATTACCTTTTTGCAGGTATGAATAAAGTTTTTGAAATAAAAAAAATTCTGCATTTCCCCCCGCGCCCCACCTGCAATACCGCTGCGCCCCACTAGAGGGGCGCGCCCCACAGTTTGAGAACCACTGCTCTAAGGTGTGACCTTTCCTCTACCTCACTGTCCATCCACACACATGAACTGTGGATGGTCGACTGTGGCTAAGTGGCTACCAGGGCTGTCCTTCAATCAGAGGATCGGCGGTTCGATCCCCGGCTCTGCTAGTCGCATGTCGATGTGTCCTTGAGCAAGACACTTGACCCCAAAATTGCTCCTGCTGTGCCTACGGTGTAGAAATGTGATAGAATCTGAATTGTAAGTCTCTTTGGATAAAAGCATCTGCTAAAAGACTAATGTAATGAATTTTAGTTTCTTTACGGCACCTCGGGCAGTAAAAGGTGTTCTGTGAATAAAAGTGAAGAAATAGCTTCCATCATCAAAAATAAGCTCACTTCCTGCTCATAATCTTTGTCTCTGATATTTGACGTCTCGTTGAGTTTATCACCACCTACTGGCCCAACGTGTGTGGAGGAGTTACCGCTTCAGCAAAGTGGGCTCGAGCCCAAAGCCCTCAGACTCAAGATTTATTACCTTTCTATGCAAATTATTGTTTTTAAAAATATTGGTGTAAATGTGATTTTGAAAATGTAGTAGGCTATCATTATGAAATCGTTTTCATATTTTGAGAATTAGCCAACTAAATCCCATAATGTTGTAGACTTGATCAATGACTTTTCTTCAAAGGAGGCCAGAAGAAAGGTCGTACTTCTCAAAGTGCTTTTATACTTTTTATACTCGTTTTTTAAAAGATCGTAGTTATCGTCTGCCTCAAGGTTTTTATATCCACAAGATGATTTGTACGTTCAATGTTTTTTGTTTTCAAAGAAGCAGATATTTTCTAAAACATTTATTAATCTTTTGTTTTGATATTCAAAAAGGAGAGTTTCATGTTTATCTAAACGTTAGACGAGCTCCAACTGCGAGGATCACTGTCGCACTTTAATAAAATCTTGTAATCTGAATTTAAGAGTCTGTGATTAAAGTCTGAATCACGTGAAGTGAAGACAAACTCAGCAGATTAATAAATCACTAGTTCACAAATCTGATCAACTGAAGATTTACGTCAATAACAGACTAAAATAGTTCAGTCACGTCACAGGTTTGATTCCCACTCAAACTGTGGTACCCGGCAGGTCGATGTCAGGAGCTTCCTCCTCCTCTCCTCTTTCTTGCACCTCCTCCTCCTCCTCCTCCTCCTCCTCCTCCTCAGGCAGCTGCAGGGGGTCAGAAGCCTGGAAACCTCTGAAGGAGGGGCTGATGGGAAAGCGTCTGAGCCATCGAGTCCGTCTGACCAGACTCATCCCCAAAGGAAGATCATACGAGGAGGAAGAGGAGGAAGAGGAAGAGGAAGAGGACCTCCACTCAACTAAACCTCGCTCCTGCTTGGAACCTGGGGACAAACAAAGAACACCCACCAACGACAAACGTAAAGAAAGTGAGTCATTGCAGATTTTAATGTTACATATAATGGTGAGTATCTAGTCTCTGATGTTCAGACCGACATCAGTCTCATATCTGTGTTATATAGCTTAGCATAAAGGATCTAACGTTTTATTTGGTTTGTTAAATAAACTACAGAAAGTGTCCTGTGTGTGTTGTATAAGTGTCAGTGTAGGTTACCTGGTATTGTGTTGTCGAGACAAAAAGCCAGAAAACCTCCAACAAACATCTCAGTGGACAGAAGAACCGTCAGGATCTGATCCAGCTCTGCAAGACCTGAGCACAGAAAACTGATCTGTAGGATTCACATCGACACAAATTTATAAAATACATCCCGTTGTATTTTGTTAAAACTCGATGATTGAAATTCAGATCAAAATGCTTCAACAATGACACACAAGAAAGTGGTGTGTGTGTGTGTGGGGGGGGGGGGGGGGGGGGGGGTTAGGGAAGGGACACCTATTCATTTTAATCTTCTTATTTTTCATGCTAATCTGTGATTGACCAAAAGACATGAAATTAAGCTTGTTACCAATCATTGACATTGGGTTGGTCCAATGACGATTTCCAAATGTCTTCTTCAATTCTCTACCACTGACAAACTGAACATCATACAGTTGCAGAATAGAAAGAAATGATACCGTGGAAATTGTGAACCACGTTGAGATAAAAACAATTATTTTATTAAGGCCTTTAAAACAGAGTCCAGCCCTGAAGGACGGTGACGGACTGCTGCACGGGCACCAGATTACTGACACATGAAGCACACAAGGTTCATTCCTATCAAGAGCCTGCACTGATTGTTTTTAAGAAATCCTGTAGGTCATCAGTTTACTGCTTAACTTGTCAGTGAACATAAGAAAGTAGAGAAAAGTAGCCAACTGGTGTTTCAATAATAATTGTAGTTGCATAGCCCGTTTTAAGCTTCGGCACAAAGTGCTTTCAGATTCAAAGATTTACAGAATGAAGATTGAAAAAAATCTAAAATCCTTGTAAAGCCCCTATTGCCAATGCAAATAAGATAAATAAAATAAATTAACATGACACTGTGGGTTGGGTTTCCTTCTGTCTTCAATACTTTGAGTCACCAGCCCCCACTGATGTACAGGTGGGAAACATAGAAAACTTCTAGGATTACAACTTTATCCAGAGAAACAACATGATGTTGAACTGGTCAAAGAGACATGAAACCATTCTGATACGTCTGTCTTTAATAGCAGCAGTAGCCCTATATTAGACTCATTGCCATATTGCGTTCCCTAGCCCTAAAATCTAAATTAACCATCACAACTAAAAGCCAGACCCCAACCCCAACCCTAACCTAAACCTCATTGTAGCCTGAAACTTAAAACCAAGTCTGAACCCTCAAACAGGCCTTTGAATGTCTGAACAAAAGTGAGGGCCAGCAAAAATGTCCTGCATCTGAAGGTCCAACACTGAAATTGGTCCACACAAAGATAGTTGTTGGAGTAGACACACACACACACACACCTGTGTTAATGGAGTCGGGGTGTTTGTTCAAGTACGTTGGCAGAGTCAGACCAAAGAACATCGAGAATCCCAGAACAAAAAGATTTCTTGACGAGTTCAAATCCACAAACTGCAGGTTAGAGAGACCGACGGCTGTGATCACACCTGAGAAACATCAACACACCTGAATTATTATTACCTCACAAACACACCTGAATTATTATGACCCCAGAATGTAACAGGTGTAGTAAGGACCCAGGAGCAGTACGACAAACACCAGGGATACTTTGAATCAAAGCTTTATTTTCTTCGGCACACACAACAGGTAGAATATTCGGGTTAGGGTTACCCGTGGCAGAGCTGTGACACAGAAACACACCTGAAAAGGTATTTGTTAACTTGTGTTACCCGTGAGTGTGACTCACCAAAAAGAGTGCAGAACATTCCTCCAAGGATCGGATCTGGCAGGGACGCGAACAGAGCCGTGAACTTCCCAACTGACCCCAATATTAACATGATACCAGCTCCGTACTGCACCACACGCCTGCTGCCAACCTGTAATCAGGGTCAGTGATTCAAACATCCACCCCATGAACTGAAGAGAACACTTGCTGTCTGCAGATGTCAGGTATGAGTCTAGGTGACTTGTGATTTGTGAATCATATTTGTATTTTTCAGTTACACTAGATTCATTTAGCAGATGCAAAAACTTGAGTATGTCTCACAAAAAACAACCAAAGGTGTTTAACTTTTAGCCGGGAGTTTGGTTTTACTTGGAGGCAAGAAGGAGCGGTTCTCTCACTGCCCTGTAGACCAGAACCAACAAGGAGCCACGGTCTGAGCAGACGTCTGGAACTAGTGGTCGACACCCTGACTACCAGTTACAAAGGTACAGCTACAGAGGTCTGGGGACTAGTTGCATAGGTCTGAGGACTAGTTGCAGAGGTCTGAGGACTAGTTGCAGAGATCAAAGGACTAGTTGCAGAGGTCTGAGGACTAGTTGCAGAGATCAAAGGACTAGTTGCAAGAGGTCATGGGATCCTGATCCTTTATGATCAGGGACATCAGAAAATTACCAACCAGTCTGTACTCAATCACTTCTCGTCCAGAACCAGTACATTTCTACCAAACAAACAAACTTCACAGGTGGGTGTGGCCTCAGTTACCTTGGTGATGCCCAGAACGCCTATATTTGGGCTGGAGGAGGTGGAGCCGTTTCCTGTCCCTAAAAGTCCAGCAATAATGCAGCAAACGCCTTCAGTGAAGATTCCCCTGAAACAAACAAAAACAATCAACCACCTGTGGGAGCGAAGACTTCCAGGTAAGACAACATTACTTCCTGTTTACCTGTTAATGGCGTGGACTGGAGGGGGTGCGGCTCCAGACAGACGAGCACAGGCGTAATAATCCCCAATCGATTCCACGATCCCCGCCATGATGGCACTCAGCATCCCCAACACCCCGGCAACCGTTACCACTGGCAACCCCCACTGGCCTATCACAGACCAGAGACAAGAAGTCGGTTTATTCTGATCTATGTTCATCGTCTGTGATGTCACAGAAGGTTGAACTAGCTTTGACCACTTTCTCATTGACGACTGTCCAAGTTTAAGATCCTCGTGTTTAACGGATGTTAAAATGTGGGACCGAAAATACGAGGATTAAAACAACTTTGATAAGAAACAGTTGATCTTGTGATGTCAAATGAAACAAAAAAAGTTCATTTTCAGACCAGATGTTCTGGCCAACTGTGAGCTGTGATTGGCTGATGTTAATGACAGGTGTGAAGCCTGTGATTGGCCGATTTCAGCTTTCTTACAGGGGTAGGGTACTCTGAACCAGGGTGATGAAGCCATGATGTCACCACGGGCGTCTGTCCGGGCCTTGTGTCCGTAGGTATCAGGGTTGCTTGGCAACAGATTGGTGAGCGTGAGAATGTAACAAACGAGCCAAACCAACATGATGGCGAGGATGATCTGAGAGAGACATCAGAGTCAGAAAGTTAAAGAGAACCAACATCTGAGGGACTGACATGATCTGACACTTTCTTTCTCATTTACAGGAAACATTTTGAAGATCTGGACTCTGGTGGAGGTCAGTCCTTGCTTCCTGCTGTAAACAGGAACAGGAAGTGAAGTGTCTCTCAGGTACTGAGCAAACAGCACGATGAGCAAAATACACCTGCAGAGACACAGAGAGAGGCAGTTAGAGAGCGAGAGGAACTCTCAATGGAGGACAAGTAGAGGGCCTCCAGCAGCCTGTTTTTAACCCCCTAACCCAGATCACGAGAGGTCCTCAGAGATGTGATTTCCCTTAAATCCGAAGGTTCAACCCTCTCCTCAGTCCCTGTAGATGTGTAGTGGGACAGGCTCCGCTCAGTGCTTCCACAATTCAATAAGGTATTTTGTTTTTGTGGTGTTCAGCCGACTTGTCTCCTCCTGAGATCAGTCGAACCATAAAGGTGTCGTCCCCAACTTTGATGATGGTGTTGGTCGGACGGGTTTGAGGGCAGTCACAGGTGGATAGAGGGCTGGGGTTAGACAGACAGGTGGACAGACCAGTATAAAGGCTGGACAGACAGTTTGCAGACCAGTATGTCTGGAACGATTGTAGCGAATAATGAGCTCTCTATGAAGAACATTCTTCTCAATAATAGAAGAGCTACGGGGACAAATTCCATCCACTGATTGACTTTGAAAGCAAACTGATGGGAATCAAAGGTGGGACAGACAGGTGTCTCACAGTGCTGACAGGCCCCAGTGAGACCCAGCTCTGTCTCCAGCTGTGGTGAAGACAGACAGGCCGATCAATGAGACAGTTGGAGTGATGGTGAGTGGGCCGATGTACTCCAGCAGCAAACCTGGCAACCCGCACAGACCAATCACAAGCTCGACAGCACTGGACACGATGATGGCCCCCTGGATCTGAAAAACAGAAATAACTACAGATGAACAAACAAAAGAAGTCTTCACACCCACAGAAAGCAGCTGTGCTCTGAAGAACTACAGCTGGACACTTTAAGTTGAATATTTAAAATACTAATCTGTCTGCTGGCAGCCGGAGAATCCTGACCCTGAGATACTATGAGGGTACTAGGACCTCAGACTGGGAGGTAAACTGTCCCAGCGCTCACTCGGGGTCCCAGTCTAATGAAAGCAAGAGAACCAATCCAGAGGTCTCCCTTACTGACCCTCGAATGCACCTTCATATTCTGTTCATGAGTACATGTTGGACTTCCTGCTGAGAACACAGTGTGACAGTGTGAAACCCTGATAGTCGGAGCTACGCCTCAAGTCCGGTTCAGGAGTTCCTCAGTGTTCCTTCCTCGTGCAGGTCTAAGATAAGACCCAACTTTCCCATCATAAGGATGGTTTGACCTCTTAGAAGCCGACTGACAGTCCTTCTCCATGACCTCCCTGAACTCCTCCCACAGAGCTTTTGCTTCAGTAACCACCAAAGCTACAGTCCATCTGACTTCCTGATACCGGTCTGCTGCTTCAAGGGTCACCTGGACCAGTCAAACCCACTGCAGAAATACTCATCATGTACCTCTCTGATGCGTGGCTGCCAGATGTGTGAGGTGTTGAGTGGAAGACTCCAGTTCCCATAAATCTCCTCTGCAGAGGAAAGAAACAAATCCCTTTATTATCATCATGTTACTGTTGTTTCCTCACAATATGTCAGTATTTCAATCATCCGAACAGAGAGACGGTCTCACCCTCGCTGGGACACCGCCAACGGTCAAGAGCGAGGATCGCTTGGGCAGGAATCAAGAAAGCAAATGCACTCGCCTGAAAGAGAGGAAGCCTACACCCCCCCCACACACACACACACGTCAGACTCAGCAGACTCACCCACACTCACCCACCCACACTCACCCTCACTCACCCACACTCGCCCACCCTCACTCACCCACTCTCGCCCACACACACTCACCCACACTCACCCACCCACACTCACCCTCACTCACCCACACTCGCCCACCCACACTCACCCACTCTCGCCCACACACACTCACCCACACTCACCCACCCACACTCACCCTCACTCACCCACACTCGCCCACCCTCACTCACCCACTCTCGCCCACCCACACTCACACACACTGACCCACACTCACCCACCCACACTCACCCACACTCGCCCACACACACTCACCCTCACTCACCCACACTCACCCACCCACACTCACACACACTCGCCCACACACACTCACCCACACTCGCCCACCCACACTCGCCCACACTCGCCCACACTCACCCACACACACTCACCCACACTCACCCACACTCACCCACCCACACTCACCCTCACTCACCCACACTCGCCCACACACACTCACCCACTCTCGCCCACCCACACTCACCCTCACTCACCCACACTCGCCCACACACACTCACCCACTCTCGCCCACCCACACTCACCCTCACTCACCCCCCCCCCCCCCACACACACACACACGTCAGACTCAGCAGACTCACCCACCCTCACCCACACTCGCCCACACACACCCACACTCACCCACACTCGCCCACACACACTCACCCTCACTCACCCACACTCACCCACACTCGCCCACCCACACTCACCCACACTCGCCCACCCACACTCACCCACACTCACCCTCACTCACCCTCACTCACCCACACTCACCCACACTCGCACTCACCCACACACACTCACCCACACTCACTCACCCACCCACACTCACCCACACTCGCCCACACTCGCACTCGCCCACCCACACTCACCCTCACTCACCCTCACTCACTCACCCACACACACTCACCCACACTCACCCACACTCACCCACCCTCACTCACCCTCACTCACTCACCCACACACACTCACCCTCACTCACCCACACTCGCCCACCCTCACTCACCCACTCTCGCCCACCCACACTCACACACACTGACCCACACTCACCCACCCACACTCACCCACACTCGCCCACACACACTCACCCTCACTCACCCACACTCACCCACTCTCGCCCACCCACACTCACCCACACTCACCCACACTCGCCCACACACACTCACCCACACTCGCCCACCCACACTCACCCACACTCGCCCACACTCACCCACACACACTCACCCACACTCACCCACACTCACCCACACTCACCCACCCACACTCACCCTCACTCACCCACACTCGCCCACACACACTCACCCACTCTCGCCCACCCACACTCACCCTCACTCACCCACACACACTCACCCACTCTCGCCCACCCACACTCACCCACACACACTCACCCACACTCGCCCACACTCACCCACACACACTCACCCACACTCACCCACACTCACCCACACTCACCCACCCACACTCACCCTCACTCACCCACACTCGCCCACACACACTCACCCACTCTCGCCCACCCACACTCACCCTCACTCACCCACACACACTCACCCACTCTCGCCCACCCACACTCACCCTCACTCACCCACACACACTCACCCACTCTCACCCACACACACTCACCCACACTCGCCCACCCACACTCACCCTCACTCACCCCCCCCCCCCCACACACACACACACGTCAGACTCAGCAGACTCACCCACACTCACCCACCCTCACCCACACTCGCCCACACACACCCACACTCACCCTCACTCGCCCACCCACACTCACCCACACTCACCCACACTCGCCCACCCACACTCACCCACACTCACCCTCACTCACCCTCACTCACCCACACTCACCCACACTCGCACTCACCCACACACACTCACCCACACTCACCCACACTCACTCACCCACCCACACTCACCCACACTCGCACTCGCCCACCCACACTCACCCTCACTCACCCTCACTCACTCACCCACACACACTCACCCACACTCACCCACACTCACTCACCCACACTCGCCCACGCTCGCCCTCACTCGCCCACACTCACTCACCCACACTCACTCGCCCACACTCACTCGCCCACACTCACTCGCCCACACTCACCCACACTCGCCCACCCACACTCACCCACACTCACCCACACACACTCACCCACACACACTCACCCACACTCACCCTCACTCACTCACCCACACTCACCCTCACTCACTCACCCTCACTCACTCACCCTCACTCACCCACACACACTCACCCACACTCACCCACACTCGCCCACCCACACTCACCCACACTCACCCTCACTCACCCACACTCACCCACACTCACCCTCACTCACTCACCCACACTCACCTGACTCCTACGGTGGTCTGGATCAGAGTTGTGATACCAACTGTGGTGAAAATGGTTCCGACGAGCTGACTGATGGTGTTCTGGTCTCGACCGACACACATGGCCTCTGCCAGAAGAAACGGCACCGCTACAGTGCCGCTGAAACATGTCAGATAATGCTGAGGACAGAGAAGGAAAGGTGACATCAGCATCAAACCTCCTTCAAGTCTCGCTGGCTTGTCTCTGAGCTTTGCTTCTGGTGCTTCTGGTTAAACTGTCAAAAACACGTTTTCTTTTTAACTGTGCAGCAAAGCTCCGGCTGCAGTGTCCTGATCTGAAACAAAATGTCCAAATGAACCTCATCTCGTCTCCGTCCGTAGTGTCCCATCACAACAAAGCATTACATCTATTGTAGGAGCACTTTCATCTGTTCTGTAGAGATGCTGTGTTTTTTATTTAATTAATACATTTCAGGGAATTAGCCGATGAAGAAAACAGAATCAGTTTATTAGTTTGTGTAAACGTGCTTACTGCACATTACTGGTGTAATAAAGTGATTTAGTCCAACAATGTCCATCATCCTCAGCCCTCACTTTATTCTGGAAACCAAAGGGATAAAGTTCATAACAAACTAACCACAACAAAGTGTTGGAATCACTCAGTGGAGTCTGCTGGATGAGAAGAACCTCAAAATAAAACCACACCACTGTTATTAAAAAGGAGTCAAAATATCTAACCTGTGGATGAAGAAACTCACAGATGCCAATCAGAAATATTTGTACTGGACACAAGGGGCTAAAATGAAGTTTTGCCAGATCTTAAACCTTGGTAAATATATTAACTCGGACTAATCCAAATCTAAACCCAAGTCTAAACCCAGTATAATCCCGACCTAACTGAATCAGACCAATGTAAACCCGTCTGAACCCAATCTAAAACCTGTTGTCCCAGTATATTCACAATGTTACCTGTAGTCCAAGTAGAATACACAGGTACCAGGGTGGGACGTCTTCGATGGTGTAAATCATGTCTGACCTTGCCCCCTGCGCTCCTATTGGCTGTTTATTGTTTCCTTCACCTTCCATTGGCAGGTCAACCCTGTCTGCTGTGTGGCTCCGCACCTTTGCTAGGTTATCATGACTCTGATTGGACAAACAGACGGATAGACACACCTGTTAATGCGGGAAATAATACATTTATAGAACACAAGCACAAGTTACAAAGTGCAGAATAGAGGTGTAACAATACAAAGGAGCCACGGTTTGGTTCCTACCTCGGTTCATGAGCCACGCTTTGGTTCCTACCTCGGTTCATGACCCACGCTTTGGTTCCTACCTCGGTTCATGACCCACGCTTTGGTTCCTACCTCGGTTTAGTTCATGAGCCACGCTTTGGTTCCTACCTCGGTTTAGTTCATGAGCCACGCTTTGGTTCCTACCTCGGTTTATGACCCACGCTTTGGTTCCTACCTCGGTTCATGAGCCACGCTTTGGTTCCTACCTCGGTTCATGACCCACGCTTTGGTTCCTACCTCGGTTCATGAGCCACGCTTTGGTTCCTACCTCGGTTCATGACCCACGCTTTGGTTCCTACCTCGGTTCATGACCCACGCTTTGGTTCCTACCTCGGTTTAGTTCATGAGCCACGCTTTGGTTCCTACCTCGGTTTAGTTCATGAGCCACGCTTTGGTTCCTACCTCGGTTTATGACCCACGCTTTGGTTCCTACCTCGGTTCATGAGCCACGCTTTGGTTCCTACCTCGGTTTAGTTCATGAGCCACGCTTTGGTTCCTACCTCGGTTTAGTTCATGAGCCACGCTTTGGTTCCTACCTCGGTTTATGACCCACGCTTTGGTTCCTACCTCGGTTTATGAGCCACGCTTTGGTTCCTACCTCGGTTTAGTTCATGAGCCACGCTTTGGTTCCTACCTCGGTTTATGACCCACGCTTTGGTTCCTACCTCGGTTTATGACCCACGCTTTGGTTCCTACCTCGGTTCATGAGCCACGGTTTGGTTCCTACTTCGGTTTAGTTCATGAGCCACGCTTTGGTTCCTACCTCGGTTTATGACCCACGCTTTGGTTCCTACCTCGGTTTATGACCCACGCTTTGGTTCCTACCTCGGTTCATGAGCCACGCTTTGGTTCCTACCTCGGTTTAGTTCATGAGCCACGGTTTGGTTCCTACCTCACGATCAATAAGTTACTAATCAGTACTTAATCATTACCTTATTCATCACAACACGATCAATAACCAACCAATCAGAATAAGAGACGAACATGGTTTAATGATGACGTCATAATGGACAGAAGTTAACACTAGAATAGAGTCACTGCTCTCATAAACCGAAAGTCATTTGTTTAAAAATGTATCTTTACAAAGAAAAGTCTCTTAATCATGAACTCAAAACTAAACTAAAATCAGATTCTGAACTTCATTCATTTAAAGTTTATTTAGAGTTTAAATGAACTCCTTAAACAGTCAAATCTAGAACTTCCAGAAGGTACACACACACACACCCACAAAGACACACACTTTCATGTACTGTTCTGACTCATTATTCTCAGTAAATCATTGTTTTAAAACTTCATTACATTACATTTAAATATTCTTCATGCCTTCATTAAAACACATTTACCCAAAATTCAGTTTGACACAATTTGCATGTTCGTAAACAGAATTTAAATAAAGCTTTATGAGTTTGAACAAAGTGAGTGAAACTTTTAATCTAATGAACAAAATCACCTGTTCATGACCAACAATGATTGGCAGCAGACAGTTAGAGACAATAATAAATCAATAACCAATAATCAGTTTACCTTTGAGGCGTCTTCCATCTCAGCCGATCGACCACCCAACAACAAAGAGAGAGCGAGACAGGTAGACGAGAGAGAGACAAGTGGACCGAGAACTTCAGGTGAAAGTCCACCAACATTAACTACAATCATTAACCTGCTCAGGTGACTTACTCTCTCCATCAGTGATTATTGGTTATTGATTATCACTCAGGTCCAAACTTCTCTTGTTATCACAGTCACTTCCTGTTCACTGAAGAAATGAACACCAGTAGAGTCTCATTAACTAATCAATCAGCTGATATCAGATTCACCTGGAGCCTCCTCACACACACACACACACACACACACACACACACACACAAATGACTCTACTTCTCTCTTGATTTATTACCTCAGTAAACATTGTAAACATGAGTTTATGGTCTCAATCTCTAGTTTCAAGTCTTCTTCAATACAGCATGATGTTCATTTAGTAAATGATGGTCCATTTAGAGTCACACAGACCATAAAGCAGGGGATGATTTAGGGGCGGGGCTACACAGTGATTGACAGGTCGACACCACAACGTTGTTCATGTTTTCATCTTTAATCCTTTCAAAGTTTTTTCACTTCATCAAAGTTATTTGTAACATTTTGGTCCAATTTAGCACTCTGATGTCACTCTTAGCTCCGCCCTCTGATGTCACTCTTAGCTCCGCCCTCTGGTGTCACTCTTAGCTCCGCCCTCTGATGTCACTCTTAGCTCCGCCCTCTGCCTTCAAAACCTCCACAAAACAACGGGTGACGTCACACTTTATGCTAAGCTAGGCTAACACGATGTCGCACTCTTCTGTTTGTAAAACTAAGCTGTGACTCCGCCCTGATTGATCGACTCGTTGATTAATGATCTGATTGCTGATTGGACGACACAAAATAAAACGTGATGACGTTGATCTACACTTAGTATCCATGGAAACACTCTATATATAAAAATAAATATTCTTTACTTAAATTAATATTGATTAATTATTTATGTCCAAGTGATTGATCATCAGCCTTTCAGTCAATCACAGCGCAGGATTCTCAGCATCAGTAGCTCTTCAGAGTCGTCCTGCAGAGAGAGAGAGAGAAAGGTGTCACTGGTGATGTCATCAGAGAGAGAGACAGGTGTCACTGGTGATGTCATCAGAGAGAGAGACAGGTGTCACTGGTGATGTCATCAGAGAGAGAGACAGGTGTCACTGGTGATGTCATCAGAGAGAGAGACAGGTGTCACTGGTGATGTCATCAGAGAGAGAGAGGTGTCACTGGTGATGTCATCAGAGAGAGAGACAGGTGTCACTGGTGATGTCATCAGAGAGACAGACAGGTGTCACTGGTGATGTCATCAGAGAGAGAGAGGTGTCACTGGTGATGTCATCAGAGAGAGAGAGAGACAGGTGTCACTGGTGATGTCATCAGAGAGAGAGAGACAGGTGTCACTGGTGATGTCATCAGAGAGACAGACAGGTGTCACTGGTGATGTCATCAGAGAGAGAGACAGGTGTCACTGGTGATGTCATCAGAGAGACAGACAGGTGTCACTGGTGATGTCATCAGAGAGACAGACAGGTGTCACTGGTGATGTCATCAGAGAGAGAGACAGGTGTCACTGGTGATGTCATCAGAGAGAGAGAGACAGGTGTCACTGGTGATGTCATCAGAGAGACAGACAGGTGTCACTGGTGATGTCATCAGAGAGACAGACAGGTGTCACTGGTGATGTCATCAGAGAGAGAGACAGGTGTCACTGGTGATGTCATCAGAGAGACAGACAGGTGTCACTGGTGATGTCATCAGAGAGAGACAGGTGTCACTGGTGATGTCATCAGAGAGAGAGACAGGTGTCACTGGTGATGTCATCAGAGAGACAGACAGGTGTCACTGGTGATGTCATCAGAGAGACAGACAGGTGTCACTGGTGATGTCATCAGAGAGAGAGACAGGTGTCACTGGTGATGTCATCAGAGAGACAGACAGGTGTCACTGGTGATGTCATCAGAGAGAGACAGGTGTCACTGGTGATGTCATCAGAGAGAGAGACAGGTGTCACTGGTGATGTCATCAGAGAGAGACAGGTGTCACTGGTGATGTCATCAGAGAGAGAGACAGGTGTCACTGGTGATGTCATCAGAGAGACAGGTGTATGATGCTTTTTCCCTTTAACGCTGTTGTGTTGATGTTTTGAGATTCAGCTCAAAGATAATCAGGATCTCAGGTTTTAGTACCTCATCATACATAGATTTCAGTATTTATCCAGTACCTGGTTATATATTTCACTATTTATCCAGTAATTATCCAGTACCCGACTGTATATTTTCCCGCTCTGGTTATCAGATGCATTGTGTAAATGTCTGATTTAGTCTCCACTGAATTTAATGAACGGTTTCTATTGAAAATAGAATAAAAACCTGTTGCAGATGTTGAGTAAAAACATCTGGAGACCCGTTTACCAAACATCTGTTTGCAGGTGAGAGGCACCGCTGTGACTCCTACCATAAAACCACCACAGAAGAAGAATGAGAGTTCAAATGACGACGATTCAAAGAGAAGTTTGACAGTTTTTTTAATAGATTTAAAACATCAGAAAAAAACAAAAACATACAGAAGTTGATTCGATGGATTCTATTGTTTATGATTCTATTGTTTGTTTCCCAAAAGTTTCTCCTTCAGGATCTCTGATCTGCAAACAGACGGTAAAAAGAGTCTGACAGCCGGAAGAGAGGGAAAATCCACCTTCATCATCATCATCATTGTCGTGAGAGCAGAGCAGCCGTCCTTCCTGTCCAACAGTCTGTGTGTGTGTGTGTGTGTGTGTGTGTGTGTGTGTTTGTGTGTGTGTCCTAATGTCTGATGTTGATAAACTGAGTCCAGAGTCTCAAACAGATCGAGTCTGATCCAACATGAACATGTCACATGATCCCATACAGGACCAGGGAGACCTGATGTCCTGGACTATGATGGTCTGGCCCTGTTTGACCTCTGTTTGACCCCTGTTTGACCTCTGGCCTCAGTTCAAACAACACTTTGTGTTTCACAGTTTTCATCTTTGTGAACTGAGGAATGTTTTCAGTCTTAGCAGAACCCGGAGAACCCACTAGAACCATCACGCCTCATTTAGTGTTTGTAGCTGACAGCCAATCAGAGGGCTGGATCTGACATTAACCATAATGCACCAGGATAGTGTCTCTGATGACATCACTGTGACATCATCAGGTGAAGATGCGTTCACACTAGCGTTCAAACGACGTCGTGTGAACAGAGCCTGAAACTGAGGACCTCTGTGAAGACAGGGGGAGGTGACCAGAGACAAGCCCCGCCCACTGAACACTGACAGGTAAATGAGAAGCCCCGCCCCCTCCTATCAGAACAGGAAACGGAAACACTAGTCAGTCTCTGACAGACAATCTCCTCCCAGAAGGGCGGGGCTTGTGTTTAGGGGGCGGGGCATTAGCAGCTGATGCTACGTCTCAAACTGGGTGAGCAGCGCCCGGACTTCAGGCGTGAGTTGTTTGGCGGCGCTGGCGGCCTCGGCGATGGCGCGGCGGTACGGCCCCTTCCTCTTCCTGTCGAAGCGAGACTGGAAGCTCTCGAGGAAAGGAGACAAGTGGGTGAGAGGCAGGAAGGAGGTGGTGGGCGACCCGAACCAGGAGACACGAGCCTCCTGCCTCACCGACAGACCCGTGTCTCCTCGCCGAGACACCGTGATGCCGAGGACGCGAGCCGGCCACCACGGGAAACCGTAGATCTTCGCCCAGACGATGTCGCCGACGCAAACGGTCCGACCGTCAGGGAGCGAACATTTAGAGACTAACTTAGAGAAGACGGACGAAGACGAGGAGGACGAGGAGGACGAAGAGGAGGTGGAGGACTTCCTACGCCTCTTCAATTCACCTTCCTCCTCTTCCTCCTCCTCACCGCCGGCTCGGGGGGGAGGGGTAGTGGGAGAGGAGGAGGGGGGGTCTCCAGGAGGAGGGAGGTCAAAAGTCTCTGTGGAGCTGCACTCTGAGTGGGAGGAGTCCAAGGAGGAGGAGGAGCTGGATGAGCAGGGGGGAGGAGCCTCTACTCCCTGCTCAGGGAGGGGGCGGACCTCCAAACTGGTGGAGGGGGGTGTTGGAGGACATGCTGTGGTTGAGGGAGGGGGCGGAGCTTGTGACGGGTCTTGGGGCGGAGCTTGTGACGGGTCTTGGGGCGGAGCTTGTGACGGGTCTTGGGGCGGAGCTTGTGACGGGTCTTGGAGCGGAGCTTGTGACGGGTCTTGGGGCGGAGCTTGTGACGGGTCTTGGGGCGGAGCTTGTGACGGGTCTTGGGGCGGAGCTTGTGACGGGTCTTGGGGCAGAGCTTGTGACGGGTCTTGGGGCAGGTCTTGTGGTGGTTCTGGGTTGGGTGTGGGGGCGGGGCTTGAAGCAAGTTTGGGAGGCGATGAGCGAGCGCTCTGTTTGGACGAAGACTCCTGGCTGTCGTCGGTACGATACCTTTGGGGTTTGAGGCGCATCCTGGGTGGAAGCGCCACGTGGGAGCTCGAGCTGACGGCGGCGCCACCGAGATGCTGTAGGCGGCGAGTGAAGTGCACCTTCTGGTTGTGGTTCTGCAGGGCGGCTGCTCTGGTTACCGCCTTGGTGCGGTCCTGGTCCTGGGTCTGATCCTGGTTCTGATTCTGATCTTTGGCTCGGCGAGGCGGCGGCGGCTGTGAACTCCTCGCGAGTTTCTTGAGAACCTGCCGAGCTTCGGAGGAGTCGATGGCCGAACCTTTGGCCAGAACCTTCTTGGGGTTCAGCTTCAGACACATGCGGCTGGATGATGGTGAGGATGAAGATGAAGCCACGCCCCTCAGGACACGGCGAGAGGAAGTTGAAGATGAAGATGACACACGTATTCCTGATGATGAGCGTCTGTCTGCAGGACGTCCTCCCTTGTCGTCACTTCTCAACCGTTTGACCTCAGAGGAGATCGGTCCCTCGGCCGGTCGCCGTCGCCGTGACGCCTCCTCGCTCCTCAGATCCGCCGGGCCCCGTCGGGACTCCCTGTGCCCCCCCGACGCCACCACACCTTTGCACTTGTCGCAGAGCACCTGGCGGGGGCGGAGCTTGATGGCGTTCATGATGGAGGTTGGCTCCTCGCAGCGATAACGCCGCTTTGGCCGTTTGATCTTGCGTGGCAGCGGCTGAGGTAAGGCCTGGTTGTAGGTGTCCCTGATGAACAGCGGAGGTGGGTACGCCGCCCCGTCCTGGAACAGGGGCGGCGGTTTGGAGGTCCAGGGCTGAGGTTGGGGAGGGGGCGGAGTCACGGAGATCTCTTCCTGTTTGGTGGACGGGTCGACGACGGTAGCTGGCGGTGACTGCACAGACATCGGAGGTCGACTCTGGTTGTCCCGTCTGGGGAATACCGTGATGGGGATCCCGTACGGTCCGAACCTGAAACCACGAAGGATGAGAACCTTAGAGACTCAATGACACCGAGATCTTACAGCTGTGGAGCCGTCGAAATACAACAAACAAACAAACATCCAAATACAACATCAAAACACAAGAAACAAGTCATCAGTTGAGAGGTGATTCAAATATTCGTGGCTAGAAACAGGAGTTTCTACTGAGCCGCCATGTTGGCTCTTTGTTTTCCCTCCATGTCACCGCTCAGGTCACATGACTGAAAGCTATGAATACTGGGAGATGGTCTGAAACCACAACAGGATTCTAATGACGACTGTACAGTTTGTCCATCTCTCTGAGGTCACGCTTCTATTTTAAAACATATTTTCTACGTTACACTGAGCGTTCACACTCGGTCGGAGCTTTAGAGCCCAGAGGACGTTTAAAAACGCTCCCGAGAGTTCGGGTTAGTTTGAGGCGACCCTGCCAAGCACCACCTTTCCAAAAGAAAACAAACATGTTTATCGATCTACCAGGTTCGTCCAACATGGACGACTGATTACAGGTGTTGACCTTGTAGCCTTTAATAGCAGCTGTTTATACTCCTGACACAGGAAGCAGCTATGAGGACGACGTTTCTTATCAATGCTTATTTACTATTGTGAAGTTCACAAGGAAAAGACCTGGTTTATCACTAATGTCCTCAGTTTCAGCTCGAGCATAATAATATATTCATATATTCATAGCATTCAATATTAATAATATTAAGAACAGCGCGTGAGGATCTCAGACAGCATCTACAATTAATTGTATCTATATATTTATATACATCTTGCTAAATCTGTTTTATGAATATTTTGGGGTGCTTAATTCTATTTCATTCTAATTATTTGTATTGACATTTAATCTGGCGATGATTTTTTTTAACATGTCAATAAAGAGATATATATATATATATATATATATATATATATATATATATATATAGATGCATAGATGCATACACACGTATGTTAATAAAGTTTTACCTTTTTGAAACATCCATCAGAACTCCGGAGAAAACCTTCTCCCCCAGCCGGAAAGACACCACCAGCGCGTCATCGATGACGTGATCCAGGGAGACCCGGACTTCAGACCCGGGACTGAGGTCCTGGGCACCGAGACCGGGGTCAGGACCGGGACCAGGTCTAGAGGAGTCCTTCTCGGTGGGTTTCTCCTGCTTCACGGTGTCCGTCATCAGGTCCGCTGAGTTTGTACCAGGGTCTGTCTCCGGGTCCAACATGGCGTCTTCCGGTTGGACCAGAGCCCTGTAATCTCGGTCCGTAGTCACATTGGTGCTCGGTTCCGATGGTTCCGCCAGAGACAAACCAGCCTCTGTGACGGGCGGGGGATCCGGGAATGAGTGCAGAAAGACGGCAGAAGGCTGCAGGATGCTCCGGTAAACCTCTGGATCTCCTGGTACTCCGGTACTGAACCGGTCCACGGTGAGGTTACCGGTGTGTTCATCGTTACCTCCGGTCTCAGAGGACTCCATCTCCGGCCTGACATGGCGGTGCTCCTCCACACCATCATTCTCCACCCGGACCAGCTGCACGACCGGACCGGTCTCCCGTAACCCGTCGGTCTCCAGCGGGTCTCCTGTTAGTCCCGGCCCAACCGGACCCTGTTCTACCGAACACTCTTCGTCCGTCGCCGCGGTTATTGTTGTTATCAGAACCGCAGCAGCTGCTGGCTCTGCAGCCACGGCCGCCATTTTGTTCCGCTGTGCCTCGCCCCGCCCCCGACAACGATGCCGCCTGCGCAGGCGCACATCCCGTTGGCTGGAAGTTCTGTCACTCACATGAAACGAGAAAGAGCGTCGTCTCTGATTGGACGATGAGTCAGAGTACGTGATGCGTCATGGTTACGTCAGGAGGCGTCATTCTTTAACAGAAACAAAAACATGGAGAACTAAAGACCATCAACGTGATCTATCACCTGATCATATCATATTATATATATATATATATATAATATACATATATATATATATGTATATAATATATGAGTATTTATATATATATATATATATATATGTATATATATATTTACCGGTGTGTTCATCCGGTTCATCCGGTTCATCCGGTTCATCCGGTTCATCGTTATATATGTATATATATATATACATATATATATATATAATGTATAATACTAATAACTAATAAAGACAGTAATCTTCAGTGTAGAGGTGTTTTCTCTGTCGTCCTGTTTATAAGCGCAGGATCGACTTCTACGGCAGAATATTTATAAATTATTTGTGTCTGTACGTTTTGAAATTGTGACGTCATTGTTAAATAACAGAATATGATTATTGTTTCCCTTAAATTACATAACTCATTACATCACAGTCATTTAGCTGACGCTTTTATCCAAAGCTATGATACCGGAGGCACAGCTACGGGAGGATGTCTTGCTCAAGGACACATCGACATTCATCCAGCCGGGGTTTGAACCGGCAACCCGCTGATTGAAAGACAGCCCCGCTCTCAGCCACAGTCGCCCTCATCAACTCATCAAACACTCTGAATGATCAGCCTCAGTGTCTGAATGAAATGATGATCAATGATGTAAAGATCACTTTCATCCTTTCATCATGAAGTTATTGAGGAAACATCATGAAAACACAAATCTTTAATAAATGAAGAAAGTTGTTTGTGGTTCTTTTGTTGTTCAGACTACAATGAACATCTATTTAAACCAGAAAACAGATCAAATATAAACTAGAGTTTAATCTGATCTTCACTGTTTACATGTTGAAACACATCTGATCAGTCCGATCGGCTGCAGCGTCCAATCAGATAATAGATGAACACTGAAGGGGCGTGTCGGCCGTTAACACACTTCCTGGAAGGCTGTTCTCGTGCGTCCTCGCTCACGGCTCCTCGGAGATCCTTCCTCTCTCCTCTCTCCTCTCTCCTCTCTCCTCTCTCCTCAGAGCTAAATAAGAGCTTTGGGACGGCCGTCAATATGGCGGAGCAGAGGATCGAGGAGCGAGGAAACGACAGTTAAGAGACTTAAGAAGTACACGTTGTGTTCATGACGTCAGAGCAAGTCGGACACAAATCTACCCAGCATGCATTGTGATGGATTCTGATCAGGACCGGCTCATCTCGAACGAGCCTATAGCTGAGAGACGTGGTCATGTGACTCAGGTTATGTGACTAACCAACTAAGACAACAATGATCTGATATTAATCAGTTTTATTAGTGTTACACTGTTATTGGTTATTGATTTATTTATCATTAGTTTTAACTTCACTTATAACTAATCAATAATCTATAATCAAACATCTGAGTCTCTTTATTCAGACTGGTTCAGTGTAGCCGTCTGATTGGTCAGAGGGCGTTCAGGCCCGTCCCTTCAGCTTCCTTCAGCTCTTTTAAAGTCACGTCTTCAGTGGAGGCCACGCCCCACACACACATGTCCACGCCCTCTTTCAAAGACACGCCCTCTTCTTTTCGCGGGGCGGGGCTTGTTCCAGACCTTCAAAGCACAGACAGTTTATTTATATATTACTTATTGATTAAGACCAGCAGCTTGCTAACAAAGCTAACGGTGGTAATAAAGCTAATGATGCTAATGAAGACATCAATGTGCAAATGAAGCTAAAGATGCTCTAGAAGTTAACACTGCTAACGAAGCTGATTGTTAGCCGTAGCCATTAGCTCACCATCTCTCCTCCACGTCTTCGATGGTGTCGGGCAACGGAATGTTAAGCGTCTCCGGCAGGAAGCAGGCAAAGCAGCCGGCCAACATTGCCGACCCCCCGTACACCATACTGGGCAGAGCAGGGAATACCTGGGAAATGTAGTCCATAAGTACTGTTAGCAACAAGTAGCATTAGCAACAACGAAGCTGAAGCAGAGAGACCGGGGAAGATCTGTTTTAAGACTGTAACACAGAAGGATTGTTGATATATTTATTCTTTAGATTAATGACATAGATTTTATGAATAAAGAGTATTAAAAAGAACAATTATTAATCTATGAGTTGACGATTGTTAAGGTTTGAATCAGCGATGTCACCTCGTCCAGGATGAGGACGGCGGGGGCCGCCATGCTGCCAATTCTGGCCATGGTGGAGACGAAGCCCATTCCTGTCTGTCTGAAGACACAAACACAAACACACACACACGCACACACACACACGCACACACGCACACACACACACACACCATGTTTTATTTGGGTTTATGTGGGACATTCTCATTCTATATGTGACATCATACGTAAACATGTCCTCATCCTTGTGTCTCACATATAAAGACCTGTCTTGCTGAAGGCAGCCTGTCTCACCTGATGACGGTTGGGTAGAGCTCTCCGGTGTACAGGTAGACGGTGGTGAAGGAGGCCGAGGTGAAACCTTTACCGAGACACGCCAACACGGTCCTCATGGTCTGCATGTCTGTGTGTTCATACATATCATTATATCATTATGTATCATCATATATCTCTGCTCAGAGGGTGATTGGCTGCAGTCTGCCGTCCCTCCAGGACTTGTTCTCTTCAAGGACCCTGAAGCGAGCAAGAAGGATTGTAGCCGACCCCTCTCAGCCTGGACACGAACTGTTCGTGTCCGTTCCATCTGGCAGGAGGCTGAGGTCCATCAGGACCAAGACCTCCATCAGGACCAAGACCTCCATCAGAACCAAGACCTCCATCAAGACCAAGACCTCCATCAGGACCAAGACCTCCATCAAGACCAAGACCTCCATCAGGACCAAGACCTCCATCAAGACCAAGACCTCCATCAAGACCAAGACCTCCATCAGGACCAAGACCTCCATCAAGACCAAGACCTCCATCAGGACCAAGACCTCCATCAAGACCAAGACCTCCATCAGGACCAAGACCTCCATCAAGACCAAGACCTCCATCAGGACCAAGACCTCCATCAAGACCTCCATCAGGACCAAGACCTCCATCAAGACCAAGACCTCCATCAGGACCAAGACCTCCATCAGGACCAAGACCTCCATCAAGACCAAGACCTCCATCAGGACCAAGACCTCCATCAAGACCAAGACCTCCATCAGGACCAAGACCTCCATCAAGACCAAGACCTCCATCAAGACCAAGACCTCCATCAGGACCAAGACCTCCATCAGGACCAAGACCTCCATCAGGACCAAGACCTCCATCAGGACCAAGACCTCCATCAAGACCAAGACCTCCATCAGGACCAAGACCTCCATCAAGACCAAGACCTCCATCAGGACCAAGACCTCCATCAGGACCAAGACCTCCATCAAGACCAAGACCTCCATCAGGACCAAGACCTCCATCAGGACCAAGACCTCCATCAAGACCAAGACCTCCATCAAGACCAAGATCTCACATGAACATGAACAGTTTTGTGTAAAAATGAAGCTCAACACCTACAAATACACTAACTGCAGCGTGCAGGACATTAATATGCGCATGACGGGATGCTGCGTCATTAACGGACAATGCATAAAGTCAAAGTCAATCCAGCAACACTGCAGCGCTAAAACACGTATCCCACCACACTACAGAGCACGGACCATTCAAATATTATTCACGTCAGAGGGAACAATATTAACCATATCATGAAAACGACACCATAGACACATGAACAGAGTAGTAACTCTGCTATCACTCCCTCCAGGAAATACACCGTAGTTCTTGTTAGTGACGGATTTATTCGTCTGTCAACACCGAGAGGGAAAATGAGTCCACTTGAAAACACATGAATCTTCAAAGATGATCACTTAAACACTTTAACTTAAACTTAACTTTCACACTTTAACTTAAACTTAACTTTAACTTTAACACTTTGCGCGGAGTATATCGACTTCTACCGCTTCACGTGTCTTCTTGTTGCTGTGCACCGACTAAATGTGTCCCCAGCTCAACATAGGACATAAAAATAGTTCCTATCACGTCAAAGATACGCCCAACATGTCAAACTAAAGATCTGATTGGTTGAACACTATGACGATCAACAACATCATCCCCATTCACTTAACCTGCACATGGATTCACTGGTGAGTCTGCAGGCCTGGGGCCTCTCTTCTACCTAGAGACACAGAGGTGAACTCTGATTGGATCAAAGCTCTACTTAAAACAAGCTGCACTGAAGCAGAGCAGCTGAGGAGCACAGTAGCTGTGCAATGAGAACATAAGATAATGGGAACAATATTATATATATTATATATAAATTATATAAATTATGATACATGTAGTGTATTTAAGAAACATTATTAAATTATAAAATAGCTCTAACTTTGTGATTCTGTTTAGAACAGCAGAGAAGGCTTTGCAGGCCCTGACGGCCACCACTGGTGTATAATGTGTATTAGTGTGTATTAGTGTGTATAATGTGTATCAGTGTGTATTATTGTGTGTATAATGTGTATTAGTGTGTATTATTGTGTGTATAATGTGTTTTAGTGTGTATAATTGTATGTATAATGTGTTTTAGTGTGTATAATTGTATGTATAATGTGTATTAGTGTGTATTAGTGTGTATAATGTGTATCAGTGTGTATTATTGTGTGTATAATGTGTATTAGTGTGTATTATTGTGTGTATAATGTGTTTTAGTGTGTATAATTGTATGTATAATGTGTTTTAGTGTGTATTAGTGTGTGTATAATGTGTATTAGTGTGTATTATTGTGTGTATAATGTATATTAGTGAGTAATACCTGTGGGGACGAAGATGTTGGCGAAGATGATGACAGCAGACACGAACAGACAGGTGGCCTGAGAGACCCGCCTCCCCAGGTAAGTGAGCATGCCCAGAGCCATCAGTTTGGCGGGAAAATCAACAGCTCCAAAAATGATCTGTATCTGGTAGATACTCACCTGGAACAAGCATCAGCCAATAGGAGGACAAGAAGGGTTAAACCAAAGTGAACAAGAGAGACAGACAGACGGAGAGATAGACAGGTAGGCAGGTAAACAGGTAGAATTGTAGACACGCACAAACAAAAACACTTAGTTAGGGAAAACCTCCTGGTTGGGCTTAAATGAATTATGTAAACTAACTAAATGTAAAATAACTAAAACGTAAACAACGTGACATAAGTACGGAAAACACATCACACACACACATCACTAAAGTAACTTTAAAATAACTCAACATCACTTTGTGACTTTAACGTGTGTTATGAGTGTCTCATAATGACACTAAAGGCTCGTCGGGCGTCGCTCTCAGACGCTGAGGGGAAATGAGAACGAGTTCACAGACAAACAGGTGTGACGTTTCCTCTCTCTACCTTCAAACATATGATCTAAACCTCTGGTCTCAGGTGCACGTTAAGCATTAATTATATTATATATGAATTATATTCAGGTGACTCACCCCGAACTTCTGCAGGTCCATTGCCAAACCATAGTATGCAAAACTGGTGGAGAACCTGCAGAGGAAGACATACTGATGATAGACAGGTAGACAGGTAGACCGGTGGACAGGTGGACAGGTGGACAGGTGGACAGGTAGACCGGTGGACAGGTGGACAGGTGGACAGGTGGACAGGTAGACAGGTGGACAGGTGTACAGGTGGACCGGTGGACAGGTGGACAGGTAGACAGGTGGACAGGTGGACAGGTGGACAGGTGTACAGGTGTACCGGTGGACAGGTGGACAGGTAGACAGGTGTACAGGTGTACAGGTGTACAGGTGGACAGGTGGACAGGTGGACAGGTGGACAGGTAGACAGGTGGACAGGTGTACAGGTGGACAGGTGGACAGGTGGACAGGTGGACAGGTGGACCGGTGGACAGGTGGACAGGTGGACAGGTGGACAGGTGGACAGGTGGACAGGTGGACCGGTGGACCGGTGGACAGGTGGACAGGTGGACAGGTGGACAGGTAGACAGGTAGACAGGTAGACAGGTGGACAGGTGGACAGGTGGACAGGTGGACAGGTGGACAGGTGGACAGGTGGATTTCTTTTCCAGATCTTTATATTTTCATTTATTCATCACAGACCTCAGAACTCCAATTCAATCTGAAACACTCGTGTTTTCATAAAAGACAAAGTCAAGATATTTATATATATAAATATAGATATTTATAATAGTGCTGGGCAAGTCAACGAGTTATCGCATTAACGCATTTATTAATTAACGCCGACAATTATTTTATCGCTCATTAACACAGTTTTTTGTTTTTATTAATCGACATTTCTAACACAAGAACTGGGCAGCGAGCGGTGAACAGCTGTTTGTGTGGCTCTCTTCCGTCTCTTCCTGTTTCCTTCACCTACATTCCCCTGGGTCCTAAGTCCCTCCATGTACAGCTTCTTATCACCCTCTATGTACCAACGTACATTTAGAACAAACACCACACATGTTACGCTAATCAGTGTAGCATAGCGTCTGACCAACATACAAAAAAAGCAAAAAATAAATGATTAATTTAAATTATTTTTTTAGAGTTTTTAAAGTGTTTAGTTTATAATATGTATAATAATCATATCATTTAGTTATCACTACTGAGAATTTAACAAACATTAAAACATGACGTAGATAGGTTTGCAGGTTTCAAGATGTATATTTAAATTCATCTCTGACACACATGAAGATAAAGTTGTGAACACCGGCTGAATATCTATGATCAGAATCATTATAACTGTGTTATAACTGCTGCTGTGTGAAGAGAATCCTGCTGTTAACAAGAACCTGATGAGTTCAAAGTGTTTGAACCAAATGTTGTTGACCTTTAGTTCATAGAGCAGCACTTTAACATAAAAGTGCGCAATACACTACTTTAGAATTCATTATTGAATTTTGCGCCTAACAATGAGATTAATCGCAAAACAAATCGTGCGATTAATTGCGATTCAAAATTGTAATCGTTGCCCAGCACTAATTTATAATAAGCCTTTGTTCCAAACTTAAATATTTATCTGCTTTCTAAAATGTATAATCTGTGTTTTCGCCGTCTCCTTTTACTGCACCATAAAGACATAATATGTAGCATTTTATGTAGATTAATCTTTTCCTCTCTAACCAACACAATGTCATCAGCATAAAATAGAATACCAACGTTCATATTGTGAATCAATATGTCTCCAACATTTACATAAATACCACACCTCCATCCCACTAAAAGGGACCAGAGGTTTAGGAAAAGATGGAGGTTCGGGTTCAAATAACAGCTGAAGTGGGTTAATTAGTCTGTTATTGAGGGAACCTGAATAATGATTTCAAACTGTACTGATCAGGTACCGGATAGCTTTGGCTAATTTACCTTCATGTACCTTCTGCTCTTCCTCTAGTGGGATCTGTCTAGTCAGCAGATAGTTAGTTAGTTAGTTTGGGCCATATGATGCATTACTCGTCCCATCTTCAAGACCACATATTAATCTACAGATTTCATTGTAGAATTGAACATTCAATAGAAGAGGACTATTAATGCATACAGATTACTATAATCCCACTTAAATATTTGATCAGTCTCAAATGAAGACTCATCATTTTCCATTATCTTCTCCATTGGAATCAATTTGCTCTTCTTCAGACCCAATTAATGCATTTCCCTCCAAAATTGCTGTAGATTGCTAATTAGTGATTCTCTCTGAAAACATCTCTTAAAGCTTGTATGGAAAAGAAGTTGATATTATTATTATTGTTATGTATAAAGCAGGTGAATCTTCTGACCAGACAACCACCAGACAGATGGAGATCCGTCTCATCGCTCTGGTCTTCAGAAGATCGTACGCTGTGATCGTCGACCGACTCGACTCAATCTCCTTATTCATGTGAGAGTGAAGAACCTGCAGGTTACAGAAAACTGATCTGAGCTTCTGATCGGATATCACACATATACCCGGGACAGACAGACAGACAGGTTACCTCCAGGGTTAATTTGTCCACAACCTCTGGTTTTCCGTTGAATCGAGCGACTCGATGAAGACTCTTTAATGCTTTCTCAGACTGACGGTTCAGAACCAACCAACGAGCCGACTCTACGTACCACCTGACCAATCAGAGAACAGCCGGATCAGAACTCCCCGACCAATCAGAGAGCAGGAAGAGGAAGTAGATTTGAAAGTGGACACTGACCAGCTGTAGCAGAAGAACAGGAACATGGGTGCACAGACGACCAGCTGTAACTTCCTCCAGTCTCTCAGCCAATAGGCAAGCCCGGCCAGGATCATCTGACCAAAGGTGAAAAAGAAGGAGCTTAGCGTGCCCACTAACGTCCTCTCTTTGGTCGGGATCCACTCCACCTCTGGAGACAGACAGGTAGACAGACATGTTGATCAACCACTGAGGACACATCATCAGTTTCCACAAAGATGTTAAAGAACCTGCAGTTCATGATCGACAGACAGGTAGACATGTAGACATGTAGACAGACAGGTAGATAGAGAGGTATACAGACATACAGAGAGAGACAGGTACAGACAGACAGACAGGTAGACAGACACACATACTACGTACTCAGTGAGACTGCATTCAGAATGATGCCGGACACCGCCATCCCACTCAAAAACCTAAAAACACAATAGGCGGAGTATGAAGGAGAGAGGGAGGAGCTACAACCGAGAATACCTAGCTGAAGGTATGACCATATAAGGACAGACCGCCTCCCAAACCTGAGAGAGAGAGCGAGAGAGAGAGACAGAAAGGGAGATTAGTATTGATTTGACACCTACGACATGCTCACAGGACAACATGCAACTAAAACATGGACATACAAACATTGCTTCATATCCACTGTTGGTTCAAAACATCACAGGTCAAAGACGTGAATGCTATATGTATGTTTGCAGTGTTAACAGGTGAGTTTTACCAGGTGAGTTTTACCAGGTGAGTTTTACCAGGTGAGTTTTACCTGTCTGAAAGACCTCCGAAAATAATGGCTCCTGCTAAAACTCCGCCCATATAAATGGTCTGAATCATCTGTTTCAGAGGACGCAGAGAACACACCAGCTCCCACTGAAGAAAAGAGACAGAATCAGAGTGACAGTAGGTCTACAACCTCCTAAAGTATCACTACTACCTCCTAACGTATCACTACTACCTCCTAACGTATCACTACTACCTCCTAAAGTATCACTACTACCTCCTAACGTATCACTACTACCTCCTAACGTATCACTACTACCTCCTAAAGTATCACTACTACCTCCTAACGTATCACTACTACCTCCTAACGTATCACTACTACCTCCTAACGTATCACTACTACCTCCTAAAGCAGTGGTTCTCAAACTTTTCAAAATGTTCATGCCCCACTGCCCCAACAACATGGTAACAACATGGTAACAACATGGTAACAACATGGTAACAACATGGTTCATGTTGAACTATTATTGAAATAACATTTTGTGACGCCATGTGCTCACACATACCAGGAGCATTTTATTTTAAATATGAGCTTTATCCAGACCCACCTCCACCTTTATCCAGACCCACCTCCACCTTTATCCAGACCCAGCTCCACCTTTATCCAGACCCACCTCCACCTTTATCCAGGCCCACCTCCACCTTTATCCAGGCCCACCTCCACCTTTATCCAGACCCACCTCCACCTTTATCCAGGCCCACCTCCACCTTTATCCAGACCCACCTCCACCTTTATCCAGACCCACCTCCACCTTTATCCAGACCCAGCTCCACCTTTATCCAGACCCAGCTCCACCTTTATCCAGACCCAGCTCCACCTTTATCCAGACCCACCTCCACCTTTATCCAGGCCCACCTCCACCTTTATCCAGACCCACCTCCACCTTTATCCAGGCCCACCTCCACCTTTATCCAGACCCACCTCCACCTTTATCCAGACCCACCTCCACCTTTATCCAGGCCCACCTCCACCTTTATCCAGACCCAGCTCCACCTTTATCCAGGCCCACCTCCACCTTTATCCAGACCCACCTCCACCTTTATCCAGACCCACCTCCACCTTTATCCAGGCCCACCTCCACCTTTATCCAGGCCCACCTCCACCTTTATCCAGACCCACCTCCACCTTTATCCAGACCCACCTCCACCTTTATCCAGGCCCAGCTCCACCTTTATCCAGACCCACCTCCACCTTTATCCAGGCCCACCTCCACCTTTATCCAGACCCACCTCCACCTTTATCCAGGCCCACCTCCACCTTTATCCAGGCCCACCTCCACCTTTATCCAGACCCACCTCCACCTTTATCCAGACCCACCTCCACCTTTATCCAGACCCACCTCCACCTTTATCCAGACCCACCTCCACCTTTATCCAGGCCCAGCTCCACCTTTATCCAGACCCACCTCCACCTTTATCCAGACCCAGCTCCACCTTTATCCAGACCCACCTCCACCTTTATCCA
>NC_136540.1:52500-75000 GCF_910591455.1 Pholis gunnellus
GTCGCAGGTCAGCTGTGATTGGTAGATGAAGATCAGCTGTGATTGGTAGATGAAGATCAGCTGTGATTGGTGGATGAAGATCAGCTGTGATTGGTGGATGAAGATCAGCTGTGATTGGTGGATGAAGATCAGCTGTGATTGGTGGATGAAGATCTACAGCGTGGTGAGAAACTCTCTGACCTGTGTGAGAAACAAACAGTCCAAAGTGAGCAGTAGAACCCAGTAGAACTCATAGAACCCAGTGAAGTAAGATGAACATGAACCTTCTCCAGGATGACTTCCTGTTTGATGCGATCGTTCTTGAAGTCGTCGTCGACGTCCAGAACCAGAACAGGAAGTTCATTCAGGTACTCGAAGTCCAACCTGAACAAACAGTGTTCCTGAACACAACTAATACACAACTAATACACACTAATACACACTAATACACACTAATACACACTAATACACTAATACACCAGTGGTGGCCGTTGGGGCCAGCAAAGACTTCTCTGCTGTTCTAAACAGAATCACAAAGTTAGAGCTATTTTATAATTTAATAATTTTTCACAAATACACTACATGTATTATAATTTATTTCCCATTATCTTATGTTCTCATTGCACAGCTCCTGTCTTCCTCTGTTGCTCTGCTTCAGTGCAGCTTCTTTTAAGGAGAGCTGTTATCCAATCAGATTCAGCCTCTGTGTCTCTAGGTAGAAGAGAGGCCTGAGGTCCTCCAGGTAGACTCTGCAGGTTAAGTGAATGAGGACGATGTTGTTGATCGTCATAGTCTTCAACCAATCAGATCTTTAGTTTGACGTGTTGGTATTCTTTGACGTGTCACTGCTACCCAGGTAGCCTCTAAGTACGTCTGCATTAAGGTGCGCCGTGATTGGTCAGTGGGCCAGCGTGACGTTTGTCAAACAGAAAGCTAGCTAGCAGGTCTCAGTGTTCAGTAAGAGTTCAGGTTGAAACATGTAAGAGAAGTTATGACGTTTTCAGCGTTGTGCTTGGTGTAGATTCTCTCTTTTTTTCCCCGAGCTGTGTTTTTTTAACACTCAATGGCTGAAGGAGGAGAAACAGATTTCTCAAGAAGGACATTTCAGGAAAAACTGGACGTCGTATCAAAGGGTCGGTCAACCCCACAGCTAGCATGGAAGAGGATTTGTACGAACGGTATTCCTGGCTGACAGCGTTGGAGAAGTGCTGCACATTTTATGGCTAAGAATGCGTTTCATTTGCAACTGAGCTCTTGGTGTTTGGAGCTGTCTGGAGCTACGCTACGCTAACCAAGGCAGCTACACGACACCATAGCACCACAGGACTCTCACAAGCTACGGTGCTTTTGAAAACTTTTGGAGACTCGAGTGGATTTACAACTCAACGAACACGTTCGCAGGAGGACCTCTGACTGGAACTGAACCGATGTTCTGTACGACTGCGGTATTACACTCTTTGTTAACAAAGAAAGGAGGATGGACTTCGTCTTTAAGTGAACAGCAGCTGTGGTAAGTGAAGTGCTTTTGTGTTTTTACACCTGCAGCAGCGTTTCTACCGTTAGATTTTCTATGGTGTGGTTTTTATGATCTGGTGAATATTGTTCCCTCTGATGTGAGTATTTGAATGGCTCCAGCTCTTGTTGTAGGGAACAGCGACCTAAACCTGCGGGGGGAGTTCTGTTGTTTTCCAGTTAAACTAGTTTAGCGTAGCCTCAGCTGTTTTTTTTTTATTTTTTAGTTCCGGGGTCAGAGGTCACAGCCCGTTGTCTCCTCCGTGAGCGAAGTCCACCGAGAACATTATATTTCCCACAATTTAAGCTTCTGCATTTTCCAAATGCACGAGTATTATTCAAACGTATTGTTCGGTTCGTGAGCGTCGTACCGAACGGTTTAATACGAATACCTGTGTTGTTACACCCTTAGAAACGAATAATAACCGCAGCTGTCACTATTATTATTATTCAACTGTAGTAGGACAGCACAGAAGGTATGAAATGATATATACACACAACTACAGTTTACTTTAAATCAAAGTTCTGATGTGTAAACTTTCAGCTGAATACAAATACAGATTTATGTATTAACATACATTATGTTAATACACACACACACACACACACATACATATATACACATATATAAAACTAGTAGTTACCTGAGGTTCCTGTGTGAGAGCCAGGCTTCATGTTTAAGGTGAAGTTGTTCTAAATATTCCAGAGGAATCATCTGTTCCTCCTCACGACCTCGATGGAGAAGACGCTGCATACAGCGCTGAAATGTACGGAGAAAGAGAGGAGCATGAATGCACCTAACCCTAGCTCAGGTAGAGGAACAGGTGTACTGCAGTAGTAGTAGTAGTAGTAGTAGTAGTAGTAGTAGTAGGAGTAGTAGTAGTACCTGTGGCTGAGCTCTCAGGTAGATGATGGCGTCGAGGGCGATGTCAGATTCAAACTGGTTCAGTAACCAGGTGTGCCAGTCCTGATAAACATTCCATTCCGTTTCCATCAGGTTACCACACTCAAACAGGTTGGATGCAAACACGTACCTGTACACACAGTACACACAGTACACAGGTTTACTACTCACTCTGTCTGAACCTTAAAGCCCGTTAGGGCCCCTCTTGTTTCTTTGCGCTTAAACAACACATAACATCACATTTGATTTCAACACTGTCTCAGGTGTGTGTATAGTCACATGTCTCAGGTGTGTGTATATAGTCACATGTGTCAGGTGTGTGTGTATATAGTCACATGTGTCAGGTGTGTGTATATAGTCACATGTCTCAGGTGTGTGTGTATATAGTCACATGTGTCAGGTGTGTGTGTATATAGTCACATGTGTCAGGTGTGTGTATATAGTCACATGTCTCAGGTGTGTGTGTATATAGTCACATGTGTCAGGTGTGTGTGTATATAGTCACATGTCTCAGGTGTGTGTGTATAGTCACATGTGTGAGGTGTGTGTATATAGTCACATGTCTCAGGTGTGTGTATATAGTCACATGTCTCAGGTGTGTGTGTATAGTCACATGTGTCAGGTGTGTGTGTATATAGTCACATGTCTCAGGTGTGTGTATATAGTCACATGTCTCAGGTGTGTGTGTATATAGTCACATGTCTCAGGTGTGTGTGTATAGTCACATGTGTCAGGTGTGTGTGTATATAGTCACATGTGTCAGGTGTGTGTGTATATAGTCACATGTCTCAGGTGTGTGTGTATATAGTCACATGTCTCAGGTGTGTGTGTATATAGTCACATGTGTCAGGTGTGTGTGTATATAGTCACATGTCTCAGGTGTGTGTGTATATAGTCACATGTCTCAGGTGTGTGTGTATATAGTCACATGTGTCAGGTGTGTGTATATAGTCACATGTCTCAGGTGTGTGTATATAGTCACATGTGTCAGGTGTGTGTGTATATAGTCACATGTGTGAGGTGTGTGTATATAGTCACATGTCTCAGGTGTGTGTATATAGTCACATGTCTCAGGTGTGTGTGTATATAGTCACATGTGTCAGGTGTGTGTGTATATAGTCACATGTCTCAGGTGTGTGTATATAGTCACATGTGTCAGGTGTGTGTGTATAGTCACATGTGTCAGGTGTGTGTATAGTCACATGTGTCAGGTGTGTGTGTATATAGTCACATGTGTCAGGTGTGTGTGTATAGTCACATGTGTCAGGTGTGTGTATAGTCACATGTGTCAGGTGTGTGTGTATATAGTCACATGTCTCAGGTGTGTGTATATAGTCACATGTCTCAGGTGTGTGTGTATAGTCACATGTCTCAGGTGTGTGTATATAGTCACATGTGTCAGGTGTGTGTGTATATAGTCACATGTGTCAGGTGTGTGTGTATATAGTCACATGTGTCAGGTGTGTGTGTATATAGTCACATGTCTCAGGTGTGTGTGTATATAGTCACATGTCTCAGGTGTGTGTGTATATAGTCACATGTGTCAGGTGTGTGTGTATATAGTCACATGTCTCAGGTGTGTGTGTATATAGTCACATGTCTCAGGTGTGTGTGTATATAGTCACATGTGTCAGGTGTGTGTATATAGTCACATGTCTCAGGTGTGTGTATATAGTCACATGTCTCAGGTGTGTGTGTATATAGTCACATGTGTGAGGTGTGTGTATATAGTCACATGTCTCAGGTGTGTGTATATAGTCACATGTCTCAGGTGTGTGTGTATATAGTCACATGTGTCAGGTGTGTGTATATAGTCACATGTGTCAGGTGTGTGTATATAGTCACATGTGTCAGGTGTGTGTGTATAGTCACATGTGTCAGGTGTGTGTATAGTCACATGTGTCAGGTGTGTGTGTATATAGTCACATGTGTCAGGTGTGTGTGTATATAGTCACATGTGTCAGGTGTGTGTGTATAGTCACATGTGTCAGGTGTGTGTGTATATAGTCACATGTGTGAGGTGTGTGTATATAGTCACATGTCTCAGGTGTGTGTGTATATAGTCACATGTGTCAGGTGTGTGTGTATATAGTCACATGTGTCAGGTGTGTGTGTATATAGTCACATGTCTCAGGTGTGTGTGTATATAGTCACATGTCTCAGGTGTGTGTGTATATAGTCACATGTGTCAGGTGTGTGTATATAGTCACATGTCTCAGGTGTGTGTATATAGTCACATGTCTCAGGTGTGTGTGTATATAGTCACATGTGTGAGGTGTGTGTATATAGTCACATGTCTCAGGTGTGTGTATATAGTCACATGTCTCAGGTGTGTGTATATAGTCACATGTGTCAGGTGTGTGTGTATATAGTCACATGTCTCAGGTGTGTGTATATAGTCACATGTGTCAGGTGTGTGTGTATAGTCACATGTGTCAGGTGTGTGTATAGTCACATGTGTCAGGTGTGTGTGTATATAGTCACATGTGTCAGGTGTGTGTGTATAGTCACATGTGTCAAGTGTGTGTGTATATAGTCACATGTGTCAGGTGTGTGTGTATAGTCACATGTGTCAGGTGTGTGTGTATATAGTCACATGTGTCAGGTGTGTGTATATAGTCACATGTCTCAGGTGTGTGTATATAGTCACATGTGTCAGGTGTGTGTGTATATAGTCACATGTGTCAGGTGTGTGTGTATATAGTCACATGTCTCAGGTGTGTGTATATAGTCACATGTGTCAGGTGTGTGTGTATATAGTCACATGTGTCAGGTGTGTGTGTATAGTCACATGTGTCAGGTGTGTGTGTATATAGTCACATGTGTCAGGTGTGTGTGTATATAGTCACATGTGTCAGGTGTGTGTGTATATAGTCACATGTGTCAGGTGTGTGTGTATAGTCACATGTGTCAGGTGTGTGTATATAGTCACATGTCTCAGGTGTGTGTGTATAGTCACATGTGTCAGGTGTGTGTATATAGTCACATGTCTCAGGTGTGTGTATATAGTCACATGTCTCAGGTGTGTGTATAGTCACATGTGTCAGGTGTGTGTATATAGTCACATGTCTCAGGTGTGTGTGTATAGTCACATGTGTCAGGTGTGTGTGTATATAGTCACATGTGTCAGGTGTGTGTATATAGTCACATGTGTCAGGTGTGTGTATATAGTCACATGTGTCAGGTGTGTGTATATAGTCACATGTGTGAGGTGTGTGTGTATAGTCACATGTGTCAGGTGTGTGTATATAGTCACATGTGTGAGGTGTGTGTGTATAGTCACATGTGTCAGGTGTGTGTATATAGTCACATGTGTCAGGTGTGTGTATATAGTCACATGTGTCAGGTGTGTGTATATAGTCACATGTCTCAGGTGTGTGTATAGTCACCTGTCTGAGTAGACAGAGCGCTCATAGAACTGGACGGGGTTCTCAGCCTGCTGAAGTTTGACAGACGGAGACTGAAGCTGAGATCGAACTCTGCTGAGCGACGCATAACTCTTGACAGACAGACAGACAGACAGACAGGTAGAGACAGACAGGTAAATGGTTAGTGAAAGTGCTTCACCTGCTGCTCATCTTAACCACCTGAGGAGGCGGGGTCTAAAGTAGTTACCTGGAAGGTATAAGACCAGCGGCTCGGTTTATCGTAGAACATCTGAAGCAGGTTTCCTCCACTCTTCTGAGAGGAGCTCAACTCCTGCACACGCACACGCACACACACAAACACACACACACGTTAACACAGGTAAACACACCACTTCTATTGTGAAAGGGCAAACGCCCCTTGTCCTGCTATGTGTGATGTCAGAGTACAGCGTGTTGTGTTTAGGTGCTCTTTGTTTACCTGGTAAATGTCGTTACTATCGTTGTGGACGTTGCACCATTTCCAGATGGGTTCAGGTGTCACCTCCCAGTCTTCCGACTGTCCCTGAAGGAGACGCACAAAGGTGGACTTTCCTGCAGCTGAGAGACAGACAGACATACAGACAGACATACATATAAATAGACAGGCAGAGAGAGAGAGGCCGCGAGACAGACAGACAGCGAGAGGCAGACAGACAGAGAGCCATCTTTAGACTCTGTAAAGGTTTTACCAGTTTAAACTTTGTTACTAAAGTCATCAGTAACTGACCGATGTTTCCCTCGATGGAGATCTTCCTCTCTTTCCGTGTGACTCGTCTTTTTGGAGGAGTCGCCATGTTTATCTCCTCTTGTCTCCTCGCGCTTGTGTTTGATACTTTCAGCTCCGCGCGGAGGGATCACAGACTACGAGCCGCCGCCCGCGCGCTGCTTCTTAAATTCAATCCCGCGCGCGCCGCGTAGAGGGTTCCGTTTCCGGGGGGCGGGACTAAACCGGAGCAGAGATCCAAAAGTTACCTCCTAACGTCCTTTCCTAACCACTTCTGCTTGACCTCTAAATGGATAAATGTTAATTTTAACAGTTTAATAATCGATCATATTAAATTATTAGTTTTATTAATGAAGCTTATTGTTATTGACACTTTGTTTCATTTCATATTATTTTCTTGTTTTACTTATTTAAAGTAAATAAATGAATATAAAATTAAACTAAATCTGTTCATATTCATCAACATTAATCTTATTACTGTATGAGTATAATTATTAAACCTGTGAGATACACATATTGTATGTTTTCATGCTGAGTCACTTTAAAAGTTCCTGCCGCAAGGCATTGTGGGACGGAATTATCTCCTTTCCTTTGGTAAAGGAAGGTCCAGTGTTTCCTACGCTAAAGGAGCTAGTAAAGGAAGGTCCAGTCTTTACAGTCACATTAAAGAAGTCTCGCTCTGTTTAGTCACGTTAAAGAGGTCTCGCTCTGTTTAGTCACGTTAAAGAGGTCTCGCTCTGTTTAGTCACGTAAAGAAGTCTCGCTCTGGTTAGTCACGTTAAAGAAGTCTCGCTCTGTTTAGTCACGTTAAAGAAGTCTCGCTCTGTTTAGTCACGTTAAAGAGGTCTCGTTCTGTTTAGTCACGTTAAAGAGGTCTCGCTCTGTTTAGTCACGTTAAAGAGGTCTCGCTCTGTTTACAGTCACGTTAAAGAAGTCTCGCTCTGTTTACAGTCACGTTAAAGAAGTCTCGCTCTGTTTAGTCACGTTAAAGAAGTCTCGCTCTGTTTAGTCACGTTAAAGAGGTCTCGCTCTGTCTACAGTCACGTTAAAGAAGTCTCGCTCTGTTTAGTCACGTTAAAGAGGTCTCGCTCTGTTTAGTCACGTTAAAGAAGTCTCGCGCTGTTTAGTCACGTTAAAGAAGTCTCGCTCTGTTTACAGTCACGTTAAAGAAGTCTCGCTCTGTTTAGTCACGTTAAAGAAGTCTCGCTCTGTTTACAGTCACGTTAAAGAAGTCTCGCGCTGTTTAGTCACGTTAAAGAAGTCTCGCGCTGTTTAGTCACGTTAAAGAGGTCTCGCTCTGTTTAGTCACGTTAAAGAGGTCTCGCTCTGTTTAGTCACGTTAAAGAAGTCTCGCGCTGTTTAGTCACGTTAAAGAAGTCTCGCTCTGTTTACAGTCACGTTAAAGAAGTCTCGCTGTTTAGTCACGTTAAAGAAGTCTCGCTCTGTTTACAGTCACGTTAAAGAAGTCTCGCTCTGTTTAGTCACGTTAAAGAAGTCTCGCTCTGTTTAGTCACGTTAAAGAAGTCTCGCTCTGTTTAGTCACGCTAAAGAAGTCTCGCTCTGTTTAGTCACGCTAAAGAAGTTTCGCTCCGTTTAGTCACGTTAAAGAAGTCTCGCTCCGTTTAGTCACGTTAAAGAAGTCTCGCTCCGTTTAGTCACGTTAAAGAAGTCTCGCTCTCGTAATAAATCTCTGAAACAGTCTGGTTCAACATTTTTATATCAAACAGTTACTGACATGAACATGTGTTATTGATGACGTCTCTTAATGATTGTTGTTGTTGTTGTTGTTAGTATCAGTGAGCTCTCCTGGACAGAAGCATCTCTCGGATGTTGTCTTCAGCTTCTTTCACGCTGCGTTCAAGGTATACCTTCTTCTGCTGGAAAAAACAGGACATAGTCAGACAGACCTGTGACATCACAGAGAGAGAGCAGGTAAAACACACCTGAACACTAAAACACAGCCGGGCCTCGCTCCTCGTACGTGGTTCACTAAGTGGATCAAATGTCCTGTTAGCAGCTTAAATGAACCCGATGATTGAAGTCAGGCTATCTCGGCGTGATCGGTGGCGTGCCCGTCCTGCTTCAGAAGGAGGAAGCGTCGATCACAGAAACCATGATGTTCTAACAGGACGATGCAAATGAAGTGACAGAAAGAGCCTCTTTCTGCTCTCGCTGACGAGCAGGAGATGATCATGAACTCGTGTGAGGAGCTCCAGACCATCATCATGACATCATCATGACATCATCTAACACCTCCACCGCTGAGAGGGCGAGACAAGAAGCACGGCGACACGTCACAGACACGTTGATGCGTCAGTGTTGGAACATGTATCGGCTCATTTTAAGAGCCTCATCAGCCCGACCAATCACAGGACTCGTCTTTAAACGTGCTGCTGGCAGCAGGTTCATGGAACCATCATCCAATGAGATCTAGAGACAAGAAGGATCTCAACTCTTCACCAAGAAGATCAAAACAAAGAGCATCTAACTGATACCAATGAAGAGATGCTGATGAGGATAGATGTGCTGTATGCGCTCATGTGTCATGTACTATATGTGTGTGTGTGTGTGTGTGTACATGTATGTGTAGATTACATATAGAACTAGGAGTTTGAATGTGTGTGAATGTGTGTGTGGGCGGATCAGTGTGTGTGTGTGTGTGTGTGTGTGTTATTCATCCAGAAGTTTCTTCAGCACCAGATAAACGTGATGAACAGCACGGCGTGCAGCGGCTTCCCCGATGTTCCCTCATCACCGACGCTGTTCAACATGAAGCATCGCTCCACAGCGAGGCTGCATCAGGCTGTGAGGCGTCCATGCTCGCTGCAGCGTGTGGTGTTCAATGTCTGCTCCACAAGTCTGTAAATAAAGGATTCCTCGTCGCTCGTACAGGAAGTCATCGTGATGTCATGACGGATGTTGGCGATGTGGAAGAACTCTCTCCCTATAAAACGCTGATCTGACTAATATCCTCCTTCATCGATGGATCTCTGAGGAAGAGGAGCTAATCCAGCTAACTGAAGTTAGCCTGTGCTGGAGCAGGTTCAGGCTGATGGATGTGTTGCTATGGTGATTTTGCCAAACTTGCTTCGAGGAACCGAAAAGCCTGACTTATGTAATCTCATCCACGTACGAGGAACGAGGCCCTGAACACTAAAACACTTTCATTCATCACACGCCTCAGAGTATTTACTGTGTATAGAAGTGTGTATATAAGTGTGTATTTCTGGTGTATATAAGTGTGTATTTCTGGTGTATATTAGTGTGTATTTCTGGTGTATATTAGTGTGTATTTCTGTCGTATATTAGTGTGTATTTCTGGCGTATATTAGTGTGTATTTCTGGTGTATATTGGTGTGTATTTCTGGCGTATATTAGTGTGTATTTCTGGCGTATATTAGTGTATTAGTACCTCCAGCTCTTTAATCTTCTCGTCAGCTGTCTTCTGTTTGTCTTTCAGCTGATCGTTGATTTCTTCTTTGGACTGGAGAATAAACCTGAAACAGAGAAGATGTTCAGGAGCTTTCAACCGTTTCACATGATCTTCATCAGCAGAACATCTGCATGTTTACATTAAAGAGAAAGATTATTAGATAATAACACCTGAGTGCCATCGGTCACCTGTCCAGGTGAACTAACACCTTGTTTCTGACTCACATGCGTCCGACTCCCTCGTAGAGTCGCGTGTTGTCCGACAGCGTGGCAATCTCAGCGTGCGTTAGCTTAGCATGTTTCTGAACACGAGTCAGCTGATCGATCTGCAGGTCGGCCAACTTCACCTTCTGCTGCGTGTCGATCATCTTCACCTGCAGCTCAGAGAAGGCCTACAAGAGAGAGACTGTGATGAAGAACACCTGAACTACCTCCACCTGTAGCTCCTATTTAATATATATATATATATATATATATATATATGTTTAATATATGTTTTATGTAAATAAAACATCTGTATTCATATCTCTTCTCTAACGTATCAATCCTTCTTCTTCTCTCCCGTTAACTGTGTAGTTAGCGTGGCTATGCTAACAGTTAGCTACTAGTAAACGGACGATTATTAAACAGCTGTGACGTGGGTTCGATCCCTCTTCGGTGAACACAGAGAGCACGCGATAAAGAGCAGGTAACACCATCAGTTAACTAACTGTTACATATTAAAGAAAAAATATATCTATAATATATACAAAGCTACCTTCTTCAGCTCCAGGTCTATGGGCGCAGACATCTTCACCAGCACCGAACAGGTACACACTGCGCATGTGCGAGGCTGTTAGCTATCGTCTCTTCTTCTTCTCGTTTCACGTCAGTTGGCATCAAGACAATCGGTGCTTTACCGCCACCTTCTGTTCGGAGTGTGAATCACATATTTACCCACTGAAACTACGATTTATATAATTAGCAATCAGATCTTTAGTTTGACATGGTGGGCGTATTCTTTGACGTGTCAGCTACGTGATTGGTCAGTGGGCTAGCGTGACATGTTGGGCGGTGACGATCCCAACATCTGCTGCCTCTGTGGAGCGACATGTTCAGCCTCAAACGCATTAAAACGTGTTCAAGAAACACAACTGAGGAGGCTCGACTGTCTTCACTGGCGTCCATGAATCCAGAAGGACTTCTGACTGGAACTACAACACACGGATGTTCTGAACAACGTGAGATTAAACTCTTTATTAACAAAGAAAGGAGGATGGACTTTGTCTTTAAACAGTGAACAGCAGCTCTGGTAAGTTAAATGCTTTTGTTTTTACATCTGCAGCAGCTTTAAGATGCTTGTTTATATATTATTATTTGTTCAACTTGTTTTTATGAAGATGGATTTTTGTTTGGTTTAATATGTGATAGGAACCATTGTTACGTCCTATGTTGCTCTGGGGACACATTTAGCTGGTGCCAGTGTTGCCAACTTGCCGACTTTCTTGCTAAATCTGGCGACTTTCCAAACCCTCACGGAGGCTGTTGTGGTGATGATGGAGACCGTTGTGGTGTTGATGGAGGCTGTTGTGGTGTTGATGGAGACTGTTGTGGTGATGATGGAGGCTGTTGTGGTGTTGATGGAGACTGTTGTGGTGTTGATGGAGGCTGTTGTGGTGATGATGAAGAGTGTTGTGGTGTTGATGGAGGCCGTTGTGGTGATGATGGAGGCTGTTGTGGTGTTGATGGAGGCTGTTGTGGTGTTGATGGAGGCTGTTGTGGTGTTGATGGAGACTGTTGTGGTGATGATGGAGGCTGTTGTGGTGATGATGGAGGCCGTTGTGGTGATGATGGAGGCCGTTGTGGTGTTGATGGAGGCTGTTGTGGTGTTGATGGAGACTGTTGTGGTGATGATGGAGGCTGTTGTGGTGTTGATGGAGACTGTTGTGGTGATGATGGAGACTGTTGTGGTGATGATGGAGACCGTTGTGGTGTTGATGGAGGCCGTTGTGGTGATGATGGAGACTGTTGTGGTGATGATGGAGACCGTTGTGGTGTTGATGGAGGCCGTTGTGGTGATGATGGAGACTGTTGTGGTGTTGATGGAGACTGTTGTGGTGTTGATGGAGACTGTTGTGGTGATGATGGAGGCTGTTGTGGTGTTGATGGAGAGTGTTGTGGTGATGATGGAGGCTGTTGTGGTGATGATGGAGACTGTTGTGGTGATGATGGAGACCGTTGTGGTGTTGATGGAGGCCGTTGTGGTGATGATGGAGACTGTTGTGGTGATGATGGAGGCTGTTGTGGTGTTGATGGAGAGTGTTGTGGTGTTGATGGAGACCGTTGTGGTGTTGATGGAGAGTGTTGTGGTGATGATGGAGGCTGTTGTGGTGATGATGGAGACTGTTGTGGTGATGATGGAGGCTGTTGTGGTGTTGATGGAGGCTGTTGTGGTGTTGATGGAGGCTGTTGTGGTGTTGATGGAGGCCGTTGTGGTGATGATGGAGACTGTTGTGGTGATGATGGAGGCTGTTGTGGTGTTGATGGAGGCTGTTGTGGTGTTGATGGAGACTGTTGTGGTGATGATGGAGGCTGTTGTGGTGATGATGGAGACTGTTGTGGTGATGATGGAGACCGTTGTGGTGTTGATGGAGGCCGTTGTGGTGATGATGGAGAGTGTTGTGGTGATGATGGAGGCTGTTGTGGTGATGATGGAGACTGTTGTGGTGATGATGGAGACCGTTGTGGTGTTGATGGAGGCCGTTGTGGTGATGATGGAGAGTGTTGTGGTGATGATGGAGGCTGTTGTGGTGATGATGGAGACTGTTGTGGTGATGATGGAGACCGTTGTGGTGTTGATGGAGGCCGTTGTGGTGATGATGGAGAGTGTTGTGGTGATGATGGAGGCTGTTGTGGTGATGATGGAGACTGTTGTGGTGATGATGGAGGCTGTTGTGGTGTTGATGGAGAGTATTGTGGTGATGATGGAGGCTGTTGTGGTGATGATGGAGACTGTTGTGGTGATGATGGAGACCGTTGTGGTGTTGATGGAGGCCGTTGTGGTGATGATGGAGAGTGTTGTGGTGATGATGGAGGCTGTTGTGGTGATGATGGAGACTGTTGTGGTGATGATGGAGGCTGTTGTGGTGATGATGGAGGCCGTTGTGGTGATGATGGAGGCCGTTGTGGTGTTGATGGAGGCCGTTGTGGTGATGATGGAGACTGTTGTGGTGATGATGGAGACTGTTGTGGTGTTGATGGAGAGTGTTGTGGTGATGATGGAGGCTGTTGTGGTGATGATGGAGACTGTTGTGGTGATGATGGAGGCTGTTGTGGTGATGATGGAGGCCGTTGTGGTGATGATGGAGGCCGTTGTGGTGTTGATGGAGGCCGTTGTGGTGATGATGGAGACTGTTGTGGTGATGATGGAGACTGTTGTGGTGTTGATGGAGGCCGTTGTGGTGATGATGGAGACTGTTGTGGTGTTGATGGAGACTGTTGTGGTGTTGATGGAGACTGTTGTGGTGATGATGGAGGCTGTTGTGGTGTTGATGGAGAGTGTTGTGGTGATGATGGAGGCTGTTGTGGTGATGATGGAGACTGTTGTGGTGATGATGGAGACCGTTGTGGTGTTGATGGAGGCCGTTGTGGTGATGATGGAGGCTGTTGTGGTGTTGATGGAGAGTGTTGTGGTGTTGATGGAGGCCATTGTGGTGTTGATGGAGACTGTTGTGGTGTTGATGGAGGCTGTTGTGGTGTTGAGACATTAAAGCTCGTAGTTCTGCTCCGTGTGAACGAGCAGCTGGAGCTGCTGTGAGCCGCTCAAAGCTCTCACAGGTCAGACTCACAGCAGAGGAGACGCTCTCTGTAGTTAGTGCTTTTATAGGTATTGAGCTTCATTTTTACACGAAACAAACAATAACCGTTGCTGTTTCAGCTGCAGGACAGCAGTGAAGGCCCAGGTATAACATGCACGGCCCCCCACTGAGATATTTATATATATATATATATATATATATATTTATATTTTTATATATATATAAAATGACTGGAATCAAACAAACTTTATTTAAACAGTTTTCTTCTTCATGATCTTTATTTTATTTTGTCAGGATCCTGTAGGGATGACATCACAATGTTTCCAGCAATCCCATTGGTCCTCCGCAGTGCGGTTACCATGGATACCAGAGAATAGACCAATTGATGGGGGTCCTCTGTGATGACATCACCGTCCTGGGCGATGACGTCATCTGTTGTTGTTGTTTGGGTTCTGTACAAAGTTGACGGAGTATGACCCGGAGTCAGAGTCCTGGTTCACCTGGAAGTTACTGGTGGAGAGTCCAAACGGTCTCAGGACCAGGTTCCCCAAGTCCTTCAGTTTACCTGTACAGAGGGTTACAGGTGAGGGTCAGAGGGGCTCTTATTGTGAAAATATGGAGAGATGCTCTTATTGATTAGTGTTCAGTACGTACTCATCATCTCCTCCTTCAACCGCTCATTTCTCTCATGAATCTGATGAGGCAACCTCTGACAGACAGACAGGTAGAGACAGACAGGGAGAGACAGACAGGTAGAGACAGACAGGGAGGGACAGACAGGGAGGGACAGACAGGGAGAGACAGACAGGGAGGGACAGACAGGGAGGGACAGACAGGGAGAGACAGACAGGGAGAGACAGACAGGGAGAGACAGACAGGGAGGGACAGACAGGGAGGGACAGACAGGGAGGGACAGACAGGGAGGGAGAGACAGGGAGGGACATACAGGGAGAGACAGACAGGGAGGGACAGACAGGGAGAGACAGACAGACAGGGAGGGAGAGACAGGGAGGGACAGACAGGGAGAGACAGACAGGGAGGGACAGACAGGGAGGGAGAGACAGGGAGGGACATACAGGGAGAGACAGACAGGGAGGGACAGACAGGGAGAGACAGACAGACAGGGAGGGAGAGACAGGGAGGGACAGACAGGGAGGGACAGACAGGGAGGGACAGACAGGGAGAGACAGACAGGGAGAGACAGACAGGGAGGGACAGACAGGGAGGGACAGACAGGGAGAGACAGACAGGGAGAGACAGACAGGGAGGGACAGACAGGGAGAGACAGACAGGGAGAGACAGACAGGGAGGGAGAGAGGTAAAGACAAACAGTTGTACTTTTAGTTCAGTACATTCATTAAATACCGACATACTTTTAGTTGTACCAGAGTATTTTAAATTGTGGTATTAGTACTTTTACTAGAGTGAAATATTTAAAGGTATTAATGATTCAGGGTTAGGGTGTGACTCCTCCTCTTCCTCCTCCTCCTCACCATACAGGCCTGTCTGGCGGTGGTCTGGTTCTGGTCCAGGTCTAGAACCTTCTTGTAGTCCTCCAGAGCTTCGTCCAGCTTGTCCGTCTGCTCATGAAGCTCCGCCCTCCTCAGCAACGCCCGCACATAGTCTGGATTCAGGTCTATCGCTATAGCAACCACAGGCAACCAATCAATGAAGATATCAATCAATGACCAGTAAAGGTAAAGAATGATGTCATCACTCACCTCTGGTGCAGTCCGAGATCGCCTTATCCTTCAGATCCTGAGAGGGAGAGACAGACTGTTAGCATCTGTGTTAGCATAGTGTGTTGTTAGCAAGCTGTTGGCCAGTGTTGATAGCCTAACATGTAGCATGTTGTTAGCATGTTGTTGGCCAGTGTTGATAGCCTAACATGTAACATGTTGTTAGCGTGTTGTTGGCCAGTGTTGATAGCCTAACATGTAACATGTTGTTAGCGTGTTGTTGGCCAGTGTTGATAGCCTAACATGTAGCATGTTGTTAGCGTGTTGTTGGCATTCTGTTAGCCTCTGTGTTAGCGTGTTGTTAGCATGTTGCTAGTTACCAGGTGTAGCCTTGCAGCAGCTCTGTTGGAGAACACCACGGCTCTCTCTCGGCTGAAACAAACCGGACATAAAACCAAGGCGTCTGTGTAGCTCCGCTCTGCCTCCAACCAGTCTGCAGAGAGACGTGTTAGTACCGGTTTGTACTGGTTTATAAAGGACAATGTGGCGATGATGTCACTCACCTCCAGCTTTAAACTGGCCGTTGCCTTTTTCCTTCAGAGTTAAACTTTGCTGCCGTCGACTCTGAAAGAAAACAGATTTAATATCTGTGATTTACAGCATCACACACTGATGTCACCATGATGTCACCGCAAGAGGTGTAAAAGGTAAACAGGTGTCACCTCTTTCTCCTCCTCTGTCAGCTCCTTCTCCACCTCCTTCAGGTAATCGTCATCAAACTCCACCTCTTGGCTGTTCTCCTTCATCTCTAGATCTGAATCCTCCTGCAGCCTGTCACCCTTCTCCTCTTCCTCCTGCTGCCTGTCGCCTTGCTCTTCCTCCCACAGCCTGTCGCCTTGCTCTTCCTCCCACAGCCTGTCGCCCTTCTCTTCCTCCTGCAGCCTGTCGCCCTTCTCCTCTTCCTCCTGCAGCCTGTCGCCCTTCTCCTCCTCCTCCTGCAGCCTGTCGCCCTTCTCCTCCTCCTGCAGCCTGTCGCCCTGCTCCTCCTCCTCCTCCTGTCTTCCTCCTCCTTCTCTCTCTGTGTTGTCTCTTCTGTCAGTCAGTCCGTCAGTTTTAATGGAAAAGTCCTGTGGGCTCTCCTCCTTCTGCGCCTCCTCTCTTCGGCCTGAAGGCTCCAGGGTCTCTTGACAGTCATAGAAGTTCTCCTCTTTCTCCTCCTCCTCCTTTTTTCCAGCTCCTTGGCTGCTCATGTTGAAGCTCTGTGACACACACACACACATATATATATATAAACACGGACACAAACACACTTGTTCTACTTGTTGCTGTTGTGAATCGCAGTACTTCTACCTCAAACATCTCTGAGTTTTGACAGTTTGCTGTAAACAACAACCGGAAGTAACAAACAGTTTTGTTCCCTTAGAGAAACATTTAAAGCAGCTAACTGCTAACAGATAGCTAACGGCTAACAGCTAGGCTAACAGACAGCTCCGGACAGTTAACGGTGTTGTCAACCATTTGCTACGTCACGGGTCAGTGTGACGGCTAACTAGAACATTGACATGATTAAAAACATGTATTTTACCTGTTAGGTTTACCTGCTAACACCGGTTAGCCTGCCCAAAGCTATCCAATACATGCATCCTCTGTCAGATCGGTACTGCGCATGTGCAACTATCAACAGAGATGAGAAGAAAGTGAGATGGTTCCCTCCTGAACCACCGCCATCGTCAGCTCGTTTAATGTAGAATATCTTTGATTAAACCTTTTTAAATGAAGTTTAAACGTGTTTTGGACAAAGTCTGAGACACAGTATGATATGAGTAACTATGGTGACTTATAAGGACATCATATATATATATATACGGATCGGGCAGGATGTCTTAATGACGTGATGTATAAAGAGAGCTGCAAGACTTCTGCGTATCAAATACAGATAATAATTCCAGGAGGGCCCACAGAGCATGCGCACTAGCGTTTCATTTAGCCCCGCCTCCCTGCCCTCACTGTTCTTCTTCTGGTATTTTAAGTCTGTTAATGAAGAATCATGCTTTATAAAATAAACAGTGAAATAATACATTTTTATTTTAATTTTAAAACAGGCTCGTTGAACCCAGAATGTGTAAATACATGACGTCATTCAGAAAGAAGTGTTTTCATTTTTTTTCATTGTCAAATCAACTTTATTACATTTTGTGATGTCACAATGATCATTCATTATTAATGATCATTTTAAAGTATGCAATAAAGAAAATTCATGAACTCAACTTGATATTTTGCTTAAATATCATAAAATAAAGTACTTAATATAATATTAATTTAGAAATATATAAAGGTAAAGATGTATTTTTCAAATATTCTCTCATCTAATAAATGTCCAGTTTAATTATTAAAATAATGATTACGTTCTCATCAAAACATCTTTTAATAAGAACTTTACTATAAGGAGGAGGAGGAAGAGGAAGAGGAGGAGGAGGAGGAGGAGGAGGAGGAGGAGGAGGAGCGTCTGGTCTGAGCGATCCAGGAGCTGAAGGCTGAGGCTCGTGCGTAGACTCCAGGTCTCTGAGGACGACCACAGCCAATCCCAAAAGAGGTCACACCTGCAGGGACCAATCAGAACACAGCTTCATACTGTGTGTGTGTGTGTGTGTGTGTGTGTGTGGGGGGGGGGGGGGGGGACTGACCTATAAGAGTCCAGGATCCATTATCCAGACACATCAGTGGACCTCCAGAGTCGCCCTGAAAAAAACATATTCAAACTTTATGAACAAAAACAACAATAAACAATAAACAGGAAGCAGGATTCGGGTCAGTAAGGCAACTTCAGAGTAGAACCGTTCAGGGAACCAGAGAACCATGACTGTCTAGGTGGTGGTTCTAGGTCTAGGTTTAGGTCTCGGTGGCCCAGGTGAGTCCAGGTGGTCTAGGTTACCTGACAGGAGTCCACCCCCCCCTCCAGGTACCCGGCACACAGCATGCTGGAGGTGATGTTGTACTCAGGTAACTGAAGCTGACACTGATCCTGAACCAGCAGAGGAACCTCGGCCTCCTGGAGAACATCTGGGAGAGAACCTGAGAGACGGACAGGAGAGACTGGATATGTAGTATTCTATAATATGTATACTATATATACTATATATACTATAATATGTATACTATATATAGTATATATATACTATAATATGTAGACTATATATAGTATATATACTATAATATGTATACTATATATAGTATATATACTATATATACTATATATAGTATATATTCTATAATATGTAGACTATATATAGTATATATACTATAATATGTATACTATATATAGTATATATTCTATAATATGTAGACTATATATAGTATATATATACTATAATATGTAGACTATATATAGTATATATACTATAATATGTATACTATATATAGTATATATTCTATAATATGTAGACTATATATAGTATATATATACTATAATATGTATACTATATATAGTATATATATACTATAATATGTATACTATATATAGTATATATATACTATAATATGTAGACTATATATAGTATATATACTATATATATATACTATATATAGTATATATATACTATAATATGTAGACTATATATAGTATATATATACTATATATAGTCTACATATAGCATATATATAGTATATATATGCTATATATAGTCTACATATTATACTATATATAGTATATATATACTATATATATACTATATATAGTCTACATATTATACTATATATAGTATATATAGTCTACATATTATACTATATATAGTATATATATACTATAGTATGTATACTGTAAATTGTATTTAATGTGTAGTGAGTGAAGTATCTATGGTACACATACTATACTATATAGTAGTAGAATAAACATAGTATGTGTAATATGTATAGTATATAAAGCATGTGTAATATGTAGTGTATATAGTATAGAAGAGTATACATAGTGTGTATTATAGATAGTATTTTATAATAACCTTGCTCAGCGTCTCGACCCCATCCAGCGATCAAACATCTGGTTCCAGCTGTGAAGTCCTGACCTTCAGCAGGTAAACACAGCGGCTGGATGAGCTCTGTAACACATTATTATTATTATTATTATTATTATTATGGTGATGGATTATCATATCATTACTGTAATGTATTATATTATTATTATTATTATTTATTATAATTATAAGGATTATATAATTATAATTAATATAATTATATTAATTTAATATAATAAACACATTGTTCATACGTGACGTGTGTTGTTACTGACGGGTGAAGCTGATTGGATGATAACATATTAATGTATTAGTGTTGTTACTGACGGATGAAGCTGATTGGATGATAACATATTAATGTATTAGTGTTGTTACTGACGGATGAAGCTGATTGGATGATAACATATTAATGTATTAGTGTTGTTACTGACGGGTGAAGCTGATTGGATGATAACATATTAATGTGTTAGTGTTGTTACTGACGGGTGAAGCTGATTGGATGATAACATATTAATGTATTAGTGTTGTTACTGACGGGTGAAGCTGATTGGATGATAACATATTAATGTATTAGTGTTGTTACTGACGGATGAAGCTGATTGGATGATAACATATTAATGTATTAGTGTTGTTACTGACGGATGAAGCTGATTGGATGATAACATATTAATGTATTAGTGTTGTTACTGACGGGTGAAGCTGATTGGATGATCCAGGTGCATCATGGCGATGTCGGCCTGTTTGGTGCGTCGGTTGTATTTGCTGTTGAAGACGATTCGATCGACTCGTCGGGTCTGAACCTCCAAAGAGTTTCTGTCACTTTGAGAGTGAAGACCGAAAACAGCCGACCACGATTCAAGATGGACGTTCTTCCTAAAAACATGGACAGAAAATAACAGAGTTCAGAAAAATAAAAAAGTCAAATGTGTTTATTTAAGGTGGAAATAAGACTTAAACTGTCATCAGTTACTTTTTTCATTTAAGTAGAACTTTAAGCTTCAGTTTCAGGTTTTACTTAAATGTGTAACATTTATAAAATACATGAAAATATAATCAAAAGAGTTTAAATATATATAGTATAGTATCAACATTTAACAACTCAGTCGAGGTCAAAGTCTTATTTTACAGCTTTCATGAAGACACAGTTCTTTAAAATGTTCTAAATATAATATATATATATATATATATATATATAAACATAATATATTTATATATAAACATAAAATATATAAATATATAATATATATCTTTTTATTATTTATATAAATAAACAATAATTATTGTTCTCTCACCCGTAAACACAATGTGCAGCGGTCAGCAGCCAGTCTCGACCAATCAGTGAAGCTCCACACACGTGACCCCCCCTCCACTGAAGAGAGACGATCCATGGCCACGCCCCCTTCACAGCGTCGACCCCCCCGACCACTCTGACGTCACCTGACAGGTCTCAACAAACACAAACTACAGTCAGGATCCGACCAACCAGAGTTCAGATTCTAACTGATCGGAGTCTGTTACCTTCACCAGGTTTCCTCTCTGCTGATTGGTCCGTCTCCTTCGTCTCATTAGTGACGTAACGAGTACCACAAGCTAAACACACAGAGTCAATAAAACAGTTAGTTCCAGTTAACAGCCTAAAGATGGCAGCAACAACTTAACTTCAGTGTTGATCAGCGTACTCACGTTGGTTGTCACAGTTCAGAGAAATCACTTCTTCACTGATGCAGGTTTCACTGTAAAAACAACAAAGTGATGAATTCTCTTCTGTTGGATAAACTCAGGTCTCATGACCGACTTCAGTTCCTGCATCTTATTCTGGATCTGGTTGTAATTCATTCCTGAGGTCTGGTGTGGGTTAGTTCTAGTTGTAGTTCTGGTTGTAGTTGTTGTTCTACTTCTACTTGTAGTTCTATTTGTAGTTGAAGTCCTAGTTGTAGTTCTACTTGTAGTTCTATTTGTAGTTGAAGTCCTAGTTGTAGTTCTACTTGTAGTTCTATTTGTAGTTGAAGTCCTAGTTGTAGTTCTACTTGTAGTTCTATTTGTAGTTGAAGTCCTAGTTGTAGTTCTACTTGTAGTTGTAGTTCTGGTTGTAGTTGTAGTCCTAGTTATTTGCTTTAGGGTTCCATTGCTGTCTGGTTCTGGTTCTAGTTCTCTTGTAGTTAAGGTCCAGGTTCTGGTCTTCAGTACCTGATGCTGGTATTCAGGGTCCCGTTACTGGTGACCGTGATGGTTGTAAACGGTGAATCTTGTGGCCGAGCCGGCAGCAGCGTGGTTTCCCCCGACCTGCAGAGTCAGGAACAACAAATAGATCTTTTCTTTGACCCACTAGAACAGGGGTCTCAAACTCGAGGCCCGCGGGCCGAATCTGGCCCGCCACGTCATTTTATTTGGCCCGCGAATCCGCCAGCAAAAAAAAATAAATAAATAAATAATTAAAAGTTAGACTAATAAAAATATCCCCGTTGTCGAAGTTATGAGATAGAAAGTCATAATGATGAGATAATTAAACTCAGTAGAAGCAGCTCTTTGGCTGTGACTCTACATTAACATGTGCATGTATTGAGAGTACATTGAAGACTTTAAACGTGACTTTACAACACATGAAATACTTCAGCTGGATCGTGCAAACGCACCCTTGAAAGGATGTTAAGCTTTGAACAAAGTTATTGTAATAACTTGTTTGATATTTGTCTTTGTTATTCTCTTTAATAGTGTGATCGAGTGATGTGGGTTTAACCCTAAGTTACAAGGATTTAAGTTATAATAACAGAAATGTGCTTAAATATATTTGTACATTTATATAACTGCAGGTACAATATTTTTACACTTGAATAAACAATAATCAAATGCAGAGACAGTTATTTACCGATATGTTAGGAGTAGTTACATTCACACAGTCTGACATTTACAACCTCTGAGGACGTGATGCTGATGAGGCCCAGAGTGAAGAGGAGTCTGAGACCCCTGCACTAGAACCTTGTTTAATCCACCTGCTACAACAGGTGAGAGTTACCTGTATCCCAGGTACTAACAGGTGAAGACAGACAGGTGAGAGTTAC